>NC_081789.1:28198406-28347809 GCF_963082965.1 Carassius carassius | reverse complement strand
AATTAACCGCAACAGGAAAATTAGATACCGGCATATCCCTAAAGCCAATAATATAATAATTTTCATTAATTGTATTGCAGTATTCAAACAATAAATGTCGTTTTGGGGCTGTTTAATGTGGAATGACAGATGGCTGTAGTTCATCTCAGTTCAACAGACGCTACAGCGTGAAGCACAGGTGAACTGATCGTCTCCTTCACACTAATACAAGTTTCAGCACAAAATAAACATGACTAAACATCTGAAGGTAAGGTAAAAGAAAGAGTACAACTTTACAGTCTGTATCCTATCTCTTGTAATCGCTCAATCAGCCAAAGACGTCAATATAACCTCTTTTAAACAATGTCACTAACGTCACATTTAACATTACCTGAGAAAAAATATTCAGTGACCATAAACATATTAGTCAGATAGAAAAATAAACTGTAGAAGGGGCCTTTTGCTAAATAGATACACTAAATAACATATAATACATTTCTTCAATTTTCTTCAGTGTTTAATATATGTTTGAATAAATCCATCAAGTTTTAATGATAGCCACCATTAGCCTATGTTTATATACAGTATATATATAAAATATATATCAATATTGAATTGAATCAAATTGGTAATCAATTCAAATCGCAAGCTTGTGAAGGAGAATCGAATCGAATGGTGAAATGTGTGTCAAAACTAGGGCTGCACGATGTGTCGTTTAAGCATCGATATCGCGATGTACGAATCCACGATAGGCTGTCGTAGTTGATCTGTTATTCATTAACTGTACGGGCCAGCTACTCCCCTGCCCTTGACGAATGTGATTCGCGGATTAATTGCACAGCTTAACCATCATAGAGTGAAAGTTTTTTCATTGACAGGACTGAAAAACACATGCAAGTTTAACAGGGCAGAGAGAGAGGGAGCGCGAGAGAGACAGAGAGAGAGAACGCGCGCGAGAGACACAGAGAGAGAGCGCGCGCGAGAGACACAGAGAGAGAGCGCGCGCGAGAGACACAGAGAGAGAGCGCGCGCGAGAGAGACACAGAGAGAGAGCGCGCGCGAGAGACACAGAGAGAGAGAGAGCGCGCGCGAGAGACACAGAGAGAGAGAGAGCGCGCGCGAGAGACACAGAGAGAGACAGAGAGAGCTCGCGAGAGAGACAGAGAGAGAGAGCGAGCGCAAGAGACACAGAGAGAGAGAGAGAGAGAGAGCGCGCGAGAGAGACAGAGAAAGAGAGAGCGAGCGAGAGAGACAGAGAGAGAGAGAGAGCGTGCGCGAGAGACAGGGAAAGAGAGAGCGAGCGAGAGAGACAGAGAGAGAGAGAGAGAGCGTGCGCGAGAGACAGGAGAGAGAGAGAGAGAGAGAGAGAGAGAGAGAGAGAGAGAGAGAGAGCGAGCGCGAGAGACACAGAGAGAGAGAGAGAGAGAGCGCGCGAGAGAGACAGAGAAAGAGAGAGCGAGCGAGAGAGACAGAGAGAGAGAGAGAGCGTGCGCGAGAGACAGGGAGAGAGAGAGAGAGAGAGAGAGAGAGAGAGAGAGAGAGAGAGAGAGAGAGAGAGAGAGAGAGAGAGAGAGAGAGAGAGACAGAGAGAGAGAGCGCGCGCGAGAGACACAGACAGAGAGTATATTAGAAGTACCATCAATGTTTATAGAAATGTATATGGATTTATTTTGCATGATTTTTTTTTTCTTATGAATATATATGTATTTTTGTTTTGTTTGTTTCTATTCTGCTATGTACAATGCTTTGGCAATATGTACCTTTGTATGTCATGCCAATAAAGCAATATGAATTGAATTGAGAGAGAGAGAGACCGAGAGAGAGCGAGCCGTTTTCAAACAACACGAGCGCTGTCTTGCTCTCTCCCTCCCGCAGATGAATCAATTGACACGATGGTGTCGATGTTTAAATCATTTAAAATGAGAATGTAAGTGTGCTCACCCAATTTTTGTTTGTAAGAAAAAATATCGCAATATATATCGCAGAAAAATAAAATATCGCAATGTCATTTTTTCCCAATATCGTGCAGCCCTAGTCAAAACCCAGCAGTAATTTTCGTATGTAATAACTTACTTGTGCTTCAGAGAGAGCAGATGCTTTTAGAGGTAGATGCCTGCTATTTGGGAACGCAGTCATGTAAGACTGTAATTACACAGAAATACTTTGATGACACTTTCCTCAGGCATTTCAGAACGACCAAACAACTTATAGATGCTGTGAACGACATCGGTCCGCTGGTTAGTTAGTTATCCTGTCTCCTCGCACAAAGTCACATGACTTTTTCAATGCGCATGGGGAATTTATTCGGTAAATGTGTTTCCATCATAGTTTATGCACATTTTTTCATATCGGACAAAAAGTTTATACTACTCATTTGTGCGAATGTGTTTTTTTATGCACATCTTGGTGTTTCCATTGAGTGTTTTTTATGCAATAATCCAAAATGTGCATAAAAACAGGTGGATGGAAACACTAGATTTGTTTAAAAATGCATGTTCATTCATAAACCAAACACTGCCGTGCTTGCTTGGAGATATGATTGATTGCTCAGCTGTTACTTTGTTTAAAACTATTTTCAACTATTTTCATAGCAATAGTGTTGTAGGCAGACAACGCAAGTCACTTAATATTAGCTTATTGTTTATTAAACATTTTTATTAATATCACATTTGCAAACTCTCTTAATAATCATTAAAAAGCAGTCACTCACCTTCCTCGCGATCTCACAAACTATCTACACTGCACAATGAATCTCTTATTTACTTCATTTCTGCACTTTGTGTTTGTTCTAAAGAGAGGATTCGTGAGCTTGCAGAGCTCGGCACTGAACACAACTCTGGTGCTTTGAGTGTTGAGTGGATTCTGATTAGCATTGTGTTCAAGAAATCAACAGATGTGCCTGATACATTACTCGACGCTGCAAAAACATGCAAGTGGAAACCTTTAACACTTCCCTAATCGCAAACACAATTATGCTGATTGAGTCGGTCACACTGGTGCTCCTAAATATTTTTTCATAGTCACATACATTAGTTTTCAGGTGCACTGTAGAGCCCCGAGTATGCTAACAGCCCTCATTTACCGAGGTGGAGGCTGGACTGTGTACAATTAACTCACTCCAAACAAGGAAGCCAAAGGGGACTATTGCACTCGGACCGGTTTAGATGAGTCCAATTCCTGATGTGCAAAACCTCTGAATATGAACACGCTGCATTCAGAGAGCGATCGCACATGGTTTAAGACATCTCCTTTGTTTCAGAGTGCGTTTGCTCATACTGTGGGGGAGTTTGAGGGTATCTCGCCGAGGCCTGCCACATTTAACCAGTAATCTAGGCCTTATTATGCGTTTACTTTACACATGTAATCTCCAGCATGCCTCGTCCTGCTGTTAACTAAACAAAACCTGACCTGTGCCTGCAGACAGGGCCTAATGTGTATGGAAATATCCGGGCCTTTGTGTCCGGCGTCCAGGCGTGATCACAGCTAACCCTGGGCTTTAAACACGCAGTTCCTGGTGACCGAGGAGAGGCCTCCGCTCATTAGACAAAACATGCTAAAACACTCCACAGAGACAATATACAAGCCACAAAGACACAGCACTACAACACTGTGCTGGAAATTGCATGAAAATTACAATTAAAAAATGTTTAAAATGGTATGTTTCACTCTGACTTTTCAGAAAGTAATGATTCTCATGTTCTCTTCAGAACATAATCTACAGGGTAGGGGTCTGTGATAATGGGAGCCTTCTCATTGGCGCACAAGATTCGGCGAGGATGATGTTGTTGCCTTTTAATGTTTTTGTTAGTATAGATCCAGTTGAACCCACAAGATGCGCCGCTGCTGCATTTTCCTTTCAAAACATTAAAGAAATATAGAAGCTCAATGCGGAGAAGATAAGACCCATTCACACAGAACACATATTCAGCACATTCTTGAGACGCACAACTATGACTGCTGCACTCGCACAAGAGATGAATAGAAAGCCATGTAATGTTAAAAGAGGTTCAACCTTTACAACCCGAATTATGGAAATTTTAATTTGAATAAAATGAAAACTACACTTTTTTCACTTTTATCCATCAAATGAGCTCATTTCAAATTTGATGCCTACTACAGGTCTCAAAGTTGGCACTGGGGCTACAAAGGGCTGAAAAAAATTGTGCTGGGAGAAAATCTAGCAACTAATTAAGTTAATTGACATCAGGTCTGTAACATAATTAGCTATAAAAGGAATGTCTAATGGTATCACACGGGGCGTGATGGAGAGCGTTTCTGAAGCTTGGTGGTGACATGACCATCATAATGACAACAGCCAACACAATGTGTTCTGGTGTCACATGAACGTGATTTGCTAGCATCTGTGCTAGGATATTTGCCATCTGATTGGTTAATGCCTGCATTGGCGCTTGAAAAGTTTAAAAGTTTTCAACTTCTGCCGCGAGCAACGGACCTGACGCAGTGCGACGGACCCAGAATTCATTTCGCCAATGCTTGACATCACTCCATTCAAAGTAAACGAGATGCACTGACGCCAACACCTCGTGTGAATGGGACATCAGAGAGGCAGAGTCTCTCAGATGCCACGTTTCCACCGAAATCACCCGAAACAATTGTACCAGGAACTTTTTTAACCAGGAACTATTTTTTTTATTTTTTCTCTGCTTTATTGTCGGTTCTTCCACATGTACAGTACATACATATGGAGAATCGAAATTGAGTTCCTCTCAGACCACCGGTGCATACAGATAACACTAACAGTAGAGCCTAAAAATCTAGATCAAATATAAAATATAAGATACAACTATACAATAAGGGAATGTAAAAAAAAAAAAAAAGATAATAAAAATAAAAATAAAGTTAAATAAAGCTCATTTAAAATGGACTGTCTCAAAGTGGAAAAGTGTTCTATGGTCAGACGAGTCCAAATTTGACATGCTTGTTGGAAATCACAGATGCCGTGTCCTCAGGGATAAAGAGGAGGGAAACCTTCCAGCGTGTTATCAGCATTCAGAGTCCAGTATCTCTGATGGTATGGTGGTGCATACAGTATGGGCAGCTTGCAAGTTTTGGAAGGCACTATGAATGCTGAAAGGTTTTAGAGCAATATACGTTCCCCTACAGACAACATCTATTTCAGGGAAGGCCTTGTGTATTTCAGCAGGACAGTGCAAAACCACATACTGCAGCTATTACAACAACATGGCTTCATTGTAGAAGAGTCTGGGTGCTGAATTGGCAGATCTTTCACCTAGAGAGAACATTTGGTGCATCACTAAACAAAAAAATACATCAAAGACGACCACAAACTCTTCAGCAGCTGGAAACCTATATCAGAATTGTGTCATCACAATTTGTGCCAAATATATTTATTTTGTACTGTAAAATTGTAATTGTATATACAATTGCAATACATGTGCTACATTTAGTTTATCATCAGCGCAACATCTTCAAAATCACAATAGGAGAGATCTGAAGTGCTAATCTAGTGCTAACTACTTTTTAATGAGGATGGCGTGGTGTCAAATGTCAGGATGTGACACTAAACACTTAATTTCATTTGCGCTTGCTGAAGAGACACTCTCTGCAAAATATTTTTTTAATATACAAATGCTGTAGTATTAGGAAGCAGGTTTTAAACACACATTTTCTTGTTCTTTTTCTAACTTCGCTCGGTGTTTCACTATGGGAATCACTTTGGGCGTGACCAACTACGGAAGCTCCTTTGCCACCACGTCTGTCTTTGACAGACAGGTCGAATATTACTCAGGTCGACCCCTACGAAGTCATTCTCGCTTTCTTCCCATGAGGGAAGCTCTCTCAGCACGTCCGACCTTGTCGCTGATTTCGCTTAACTGTTCAACAGGCGGGCCGTCATTGGTTTTCGCCACCGAACGCAACATCAGTGGATTGGATTGGGACTGTGTTGAGTGTCACACCGAATAGTGTCCGCGTCAAGGCGAGCTATTCAGTGGTGTCAAGCCACCGTAGGCTTTACGCGTCAGGGCGAGCCGTGAAAAGGGCTAACTACCCTGTGAACCTTCAATCGGACTAACGTGTTGTGACGAGTCTTCGAATCACTCCTCTCTCCAGCCATCATGTCGACAGTCATTACCCCCGCCAAAGGGAATGAGTCGAAGAAGGAACCCGCACCCTGCCCGTGTCCATCATCATGTGGAGCAACCGTCTCGGGCAGGGATCCCCATCCCATGTGCATTGTGTGCATGGGCGCTAAGCATGCTCAAACGTCGCTTGCGGACCCACAAACGTGCGTTCACTGTGCGTCATTGCCGGTTAAAATTTTAGAGAGAAGGCTGAGAGTGGCGGTGGCTAGCCAGCAGGACCCATGTCTGACTGGAGCCATCGCGAAAACTAAGGCTAACGATCATCAGCGAGCTACCACGACGAGCTGGGCTGAGATGGAAGCCGAATCCCCGGATATGCCTCCTCTGTTCGATGGCCTTCTCGCACACGAGGAGGAGGAAACGAGGACGCAGAGGGCGATGCTAACTCTGACCTTCTCGACTTGGACATGGACGAAGAAGAGGAAGACAACGCTCTCCTCCCCGTCCAGCAGTCGAGACCTCCTAGCGCGACTGACGCTGGCTCTCAGGCAGACAGTAACCTGCACGAGGTATGCAAGCGAGCCGCGGCTAAACTGGGCCTAGCGTGGCCTGCGGCCCAGGATTCAGAAGGAGCAGAGAGGGACCTTTATGACGGGAAAAGGCTTCCGCCTGCTCAAACCACAACGAGACAACTCCTACCCGCCGTGCCGGCGTGCATGAAGGAGATGTCCCGCCACTGGGGTAGCCCCTTTAAGACCAAACTCCCGACCAAGGGATGCTCTAAACTTGAGATCCAAGGGATGGGAGAGCTGGGGCTGGCCGGACCCCCAGCGATAGAGTCTTCAGTGGCCTATCACCTCCATCCGAATCGCCGATCTATTTCTGCCTCTTCCCACATTTCACTGCCGAACAAAATGGAGCGTCTGACCGCGTCAGTCTATCAGAGGATGTACAAGTATGCGGCGCAGTCAGTGTGCTCGCTGAACGCGGTGATTTTCTTGTCAGCGTACCAGGCGGAGATTTTGGAGGAGATGGGGCGACAATTAGGTACGGGAGTACCGAACCCAGCTCTCTGGGACGAGATATGTGTGGTAAATGACCTGATTCTCCGCTCTTCTCGTGGCGCTGTTCAGGGCTGTGGCCGTGTTATGGGCCTGGCCGTTTCAGGTGAGAGAGCGTTATGGCTGAACCTGTCTGGATTAAGCGACGCTCAAAAAGCTGAGGTGATGGACGCTGCGTTCGACCCAACTAAGGGCCTTTTCGGACCAGCTCTCGAGAAAATGAGAGAAACCAGCACCCTCAGGAAACAGGAGGACGAGGCTTTTAACCTCTGTTTACCGCGCAAACAAACACCACCACCCTCTCAGCCAGCAAGGCAAGGCTTTGCAGCAGCCGCTGCGGCGAGAGGGAGACAGACGGGAGCTAGGAGTGTGAGACCGCCTCCCAGCGGACAACAATCTGGCTATCGTCCGAGATCTGATGGCTCCGGACCCTGGGGGAAACATTCATTTGCGGCTGCAGCGGCGAGAAACCGCCCACCCCACCCCGAGGATCGGAAGAAAAAGCGTGCGACCTGACACGCGAATGTTCCCCTTCACTTCTCTCTCCGCCCGCAAAGAGAAAGAGGAGGTCCAGCCCTGTTGTTCTCAGTTCAGTAAGGGCTCCAGCTATAAGCAATCAAGTTCGAAATGTTCTCCAGTGTCACCAAGCACTCACACGGGGTTTTCAAACGCCCATCAGTTCAGGGGAATTTTTAATAAAAAATGCATTATCGCATCCAGGCCACAGGCTGAGGGCGATAGGCTCCCCCAACTCATTAAACACAATAAATGTTTCACTATCGCAGCCAGGCAGACAGCTGAGGGCGATAGATTGCAAAAAAATCCAATCATCGGGATGGGTATCCCTAGCCTCTCCGCTGGAGGGAGCGCGCGCGTCTCAAAAAGGAGTCAGCGCGGAGACGGTAATGACGTCATCAAAGCGCGCCTGCGTTGGGGAAGTATACAGGGGACCTCTCTCGGCTCGCATTCTCAGTTGGCGCACATGCGCAGCTCATCCGTGGGTTGTAAACACAATTTCACGGGAATACAGGCTTCAATTTGCCATGAAACCACCCAGATTCAATGGTATAATAGCCTCAGTGGCCGAGGGAGAATAAGCTCGCGTCCTGACGGCCGAGATAGACACTCTTTTAGACAAACGAGCCATCAGAGTAGTGCCAAAGGAAGTGAACTGTCAGGGCTTTTATTCCCGTTACTTTGTGATCCCAAAGAAGGGGAGCACATCTCTGCGCCCAATTCTAGATCTACGTGTGTTAAACAAGCACCTACGGAAATATTCATTCAAAATGTTGACACACAAAACACTTTGTCGATCCATCCGTCAGAACGACTGGTTTGTGACGGTCGACCTTTCAGACGCGTATTTTCACATAGATGTTTACCCGTCTCACAGGAAGTATCTCAGGTTTGCATTTTGAGGCACTGCTTACGAATTTCAGACGATGCCCTTTGGTCTGTCTCTAGCGCCAAGAGTATTCAGCAAATGTGTGGAAGCAGCACTTTTCCCGTTGAGAAACAAGGGGATAAGAATACTGTCGTACATAGACGATTATCTGATATGCGCCTCGTCAAAAGAGCAAGCAATCAAAGACGCAGACATGGTGTTATTGCATCTCGACAGCTTGGGATTCAGAATAAACATGGAAAAGAGCCGCTTAGAGCCAGCTCAGCACACAGAATATCTAGGGCTCAGTATAAACTCCCTCTCGTATCGAGTCACTCTGACAGAGAGGAGGATCGCGTCATTCACTCAGTGTCTCTCCCGCTTTCAGACGGGGAAAATTGTCCCGTTCAGACTGTGCCTACGAATGCTGGGTTTAATGGCTTCAGTGATATCTGTAGTACGGCTGGGACTACTAATAATGAGAGACTTTCAGCACTGAGTCGCGCGTCTGCGTCTGTGTTCTCGGCGTCATCTCAGCCGACAGGTGAGAGTGACTTATGCGTGCGTCAGAGCGCTCAGACATTGGGAAAGCCCCGCGACCCTCAGATCGGGGATTCCCTTGGGGGCAGTGTCGTCAAGAGTCACTATGACGACGGACGCATCATTAAAGGGCTGGGGAGCGACGCTGATGGGCAGAGCTGTGAACTGCGTTTGGTCTCCTCAGCTGATTCACAAACACATAAATTACTTGGAATTATTGGCAGTGTGTCTAGCGCTGAAACATTTTCTGAGCTTAATCAGGGGTCAGCATGTTTTAGTGAAAACAGACAATTCCACAGTGGTTGCTTATATCAACCGACAGGGAGGCACACGCTCTCTTCAGCTGCACCAGCTGGCAAAAGAGCTGATTGTGTGGTGCGACATAAGGCTTTTATCCATCAGGGCAACCCATGTTCCAGGGATATTGAACAGGGGGGCGGATTTATTGTCCAGAGGAAATCCTCTGTACGGAGAGTGGAAACTTCATCCTCAGGTGGTGAAGCAGATATGGCAGAGATACGGCCAGGCGGTCGTAGATCTCTTCGCCTCGCAGGAAAACGCTCAATGTCCTCTGTACTTCTCTCTGGCAGACGGAAATGCACCGTTGGGTGTGGATGCTTTAGCCCACCCATGGCCAAATGTTCTGCTGTATGCATTTCCCCCTCTGAGCCTGATTTCACCCACTCTAGCCAGAGTGAGGGAAATGGGATTGTCACTGATACTGGTAGCCCCGCGTTGGCCATCCAGACCTTGGGTGGCCGAGATAGTTCAACTACTATCGGGTCAGCCGTGGCCCCTCCCTCCCCGGAGGGACCTCCTGTCTCAAGCGGGGGGGGGGGGGGGGGAGTGGGGTGGGGGGGAATCTACCATCCTCACCCAGACAGGATAGCTCTCTGGGCCTGGCCCGTGAGAGGTGGAATTTAAATGCAGCAGGCCTGCCCCCATCAGTCATACACACTATACAGAGTGCAAGAGCCTCTTCCACTCATTCACTGTATAGTAATAAATGGCGAGTCTTTGAAGAATGGTGTGGACGGAGTCATATTGTCCCTTTTCAATGTTCAGTGAGGGACATATTATGATTCCTGCAGGATCTGTTAGATAAAGGGAAAGCTTTTTCTACGATAAAGGTATACTTAGCGGCTATATCTGCTTGTCATGTGGGGTTTGGTGACAAGACAGCAGGTCAGCACCCTTTAATAAGTCGATTTATGAAGGGGGCACGACGTAAGAGGCCAGTGGCCAGGCGAATGGTCCCATTGTGGAATTTGTCTACAGTCTTAGAGGCCCTTTCTCAACACCCTTTTGAGCCGTTGGAAACTATAGGGTTAAAGCTTCTCTCTCTTAAGACAGCACTACTGTTAGCGCTGGTGTCAGCTAAGAGGGTGAGTGACTTACAGGCGCTGTCGGTCACCCCTCCTTGTCTGCAGTTTTCTACAGGGTTGACAAGGGTTTCCTTTCGCCCTAACCCTGCTTTTGTACCTAAAGTAGTGGATTCGTCATATAGATATCAGACTACGGATCTTGCAGCTTTTCACCCTCCTCCGTTCTCTTCTCCAGAGGATAGGAGGTTGAATGCCTTGTGTCCTGTACGGGCACTTCGTGTGTACGTAGAAAGGACAGCAGGTTTCAGGAAAAATGATCAGCTGTTTGTGTCATGGGCTACTCCTCACAAAAGGAAGCCATTGTCACATCAGCGACTGTCCCATTGGATTGTAGAAGCTATTTCCTTAGCATATGAATGCAGAGGTTCCCAACCTCCCGATGGCTTGAGGGCCCACTCCACTAGGGGCATGGCGACATCATGGGCCATACTTAGGGGCGTTTCGGTCCAGGAGATCTGTGCTGCAGCAAGCTGGGCCACACCACACACTTTGGTGCGATTTTATAGACTGAATGTGTCTGAGCCATCCTTAGCTCATACAGTGTTAGGAGCCAGCACGTCGAGTCTCATATGATTGGTATAGCGTACGTTGCAATCCGGGAGTGGTCTATATCTCCCATAGCTCTGAAACACCGAGCGAAGTTAGAAAAAGAACGATGGGTTACTTAACGTAATCCCGGGTTCTTTGATAACAGAGTGAGGTGTTTCACCAACACTTCCCTCCTTGCATAGGAACGGGAAGAAATCTCTCTGAATGACTTCGTAGGGGTCGACCTGAGTAATATAGGTGGGGGCGGAGCCTGATCTCAGGTCGACCTGTCTGTCAAAGACAGACGTGGTGGCATAGGAGCTTCCGTAGTTGGTCACGCCCAAAGCGATTCCCATAGTGAAACACCTCACTCTGTTATCAAAGAACCCGGGATTACGTTAAGTAACCCATCGTTTTTGTTTTGGGGCTAAAATCTTCAGATAAGCGTCTTGAACAACCACATGCATTTACAGTAGGCTGAACTGCATCTAGAGGTCTTAAACAACCTCCACCTGTTCTTTTGCAAGTGGTCAAGTGTAAAAACATGCACACTGAAATGCTCAATATCAATGCAGAACTTAATGCTTTAGGAGACTCTTTAAAGACTTACACTACACCAATGTCAAACATTCGTGACTGGCGGTAGAGTTGTGACGGTGAGGAAATTTTCCCACTGGTTAATCGACGGGTGACAACACCGTTAATACTGGTATCATCGAGGTGGTGTTCCCTCTTTTCCGCTTTAAATTAGCTTGTAAAAGCGGCATTCAAATTTTACTTTCACTTTCAAATAGCGACAATTCGACATAAAGCAATTGTTTGTTTTAGTTAGTTTGAATTTTCCCTCTTGTCCTCGCTTTCCTTTGCTTTAAAATAGCTTAAAAGCGATGTGCGCATTAGCGGCAGTTCAACGTCAACTGCATGAATGCATCAACAAACTGCGTCAAACTCACTTTAGCCTATATATAAAACATAGAACTTTTTATTAACAAAACGAATAAAAATATGCCATTCTATAGAGCAGGCTATGCATAATATTAAATAAACAACTTACATAAAGCAACCCTCTACATTGCGAGTAAATCACTGGGCGGGCGGAGCTATTGTGCAAACAGCAATCTCATTGGCTGGAGCTGACTTTTTATCATCACTGTATTGATTTCAGCAAATCAGTTCAAGCGAACGTACACAACCTGATTGAAATTCATGAATTAATCTTTAGTGCGTTTTATATTGTTCTTATTAGTAGAGTTTGTATCATTATTTTCTTATCAGTATTATTGTTAGTTTTTTCCCAATATTTTTTTTTTTTACAGAAACACTGAATGACCAAAAAAGCACCACCCCAGTCCTAATTTCAGTTAAAATGACTAATATGCATCCATACATGGTTACCAAGTTTTAATATTAATTACTAAAGTTATATCATTAAATAATACTTAGCTAATTATTAAAATGCTTGACTGACTGATGTTAAGAGTGTGCTTTCAGATATTTAAAAAACTGTGCCATTTTACAAACATATACATACTTATACATACACATACACACATATATATATTAGGGGTGGCAAGGTTCAACTTTTTCACTGTTCGGTTTGTTTCATGGTTTTAGAGTCACGGTTTCGGTACAGTTCGGTATGTGCTATGTTTATGGAAAAACTATACTATAAAAAAAAAAAAAAAAAAACCATTATATATATATATAGCAGTCTGGTGAAGAGGCAGAGCTGACAAAGTGAAGAGAACCACAGTTAAACATAATGCAACTCATTCTGGTAATAGGATTCATTCTCTTCTCTGTGTTTTCAAAACACTGCTGGAGGAGTTCCTGTGTATTTGAATTCATTTCGAGGAATAATTATGATTTTGTGTGAGACATGTAAAGAGCACGGTCTCATAAATGTACCTCTGTTCTGTCCCTTTTATATTTATATAAACCTACGTTTCTATACAAGACGTTTCCTCAAACAGAGCACCTGCATTAGGTGTGGATTGGCCTTCATTCAGAAAGACAGCGCAAGTCTGCACTAAAAGCAATTTTAAGATGTTTCACATTTCACACTCAAACATCAGTGAGAGACTCCCTCAGCGAGTGTTTAGGACACCACATACTGTACAGATCTTTATTTTAGCCGCCCGCGCTCTCCCACGAGAAGCTATATCTGTCACAATAAAGCTCCCGAGGACCTCACAAGTCTTTGAGAGTCTTCTTACAAGCATGAGCTCGTCGAGTGGACATTTCCAACAGGAACAGTGCCATGTTTGAGAGCGCCAGCTCAGCACTGAAGTCACTTTGGCCTCAGATGTTGGTCAGTAGCTAATTTGAGGGTTAGAGATCTGACAGGCCACTATTAACAGGGAAAGGCCAATGAATCACATGCTCTTTATAGGACACAAAAAAAACTTTAGATACTAGTTTGAACCAGAATTTGCTACGTAATCACACATTTGTTTTACCTGCTAAGAAAGCTATAGCGTGAATACTCAATGTTTCACAAAGTCAATCGCTTTTTAGTTCAGAACTTTACCTCAGAATGTAATAATATTAAAGCTGAAGCAGCTTTTTAAACAAAAATGTTCTGGTGTATTTTTCAATGCATTTTTTAAAATACATCCATTAGATTCGGACATCAATGGAGGATCGGACACATCTTATTTACATTTCTGTAAAATACTATCGGTTCAAAACTATAAAAAACAGACATATAGTCGACTTGGGCAAAAGTTTGAGGTTGGGCATTATTATTTTTTCTTTTTCTCAACAAGGCTGCATTAATTTGATCAAAAATACAGTAAAAACAGTGAAATATTCCACATTAACTGTGAAATATATATTGCAATTTATAACTGTTTTCTATTTGAATCTATGTTTAAAATGTAATTGATTCCTGTGATCGAAGCTGAATTTCCAGCATCATTGCTCCAGTCGTCAGTGTCACATGATCTTCAGGAGCTTCACCAGCTGATCTGGTGATTAACAAAAATGTGTGATCAAAGTTGAGTATGATCATTCTTTTCAGGATTCAGCCTTTATTTGAAACAGAAAGCTTTTGTAGCATTATAAAGGTATTTACTCTCACTTTTAATCAATTTAATGTGTCCTTGCTGAATACAATGGTTAATTTCTATTACAAAAAAAACTGTAGTGCACATACACACAATATTTCACAATTAGATATGTAAAGAAGTTCTCTCTTGATCTTGACACACAAGTTTACCTCACTAGATCAAAGCCTGTTATATGATCTTTTCTAGAGGCACTATCATCTCCAGCATTGGACCAGCTGTCTCTGCTGAACGAGTGGTCAAACCCCTGTCACATCCCCTGGGAACGCAAACAAATTAATTATGATTGTGTGGGCTGGGAACACCCGATGAAAGCACACAAACTGTGTCAGGCCCACAGGAGGCTCCGGTCCCCAGCGCGGACACACCGGACAACACTGGAGCACACGCAGACATTTCACAATCACAAGCTCTGACTGCAGATCTGCTGAGAAACATGAAGCAATTCAGTCCACATTCACAAATGACTACTGGAATAAATCACATCCAACACTTCTGCATAAAAAAAAAAAACCAAGGACTTTGGAAATCATCTAAAGCATTTAGCCTTTGAAAGTTTGCTGAAACAAGTGTAAACAAAAATCACAAGGACCTATTTACACTTTTCGCTTCATGCATTTTCTCTGATCCGGACATCAGATGTTAAAACTTTTTCAAATACGCATCAATGTGTTTCTGCAACAAAATATATATATATATATATATATATATAAAAATGTAAACCCGATCTTCTATTCCCACGCTGTACGCAAATTTAACAGTTGAGGGCCAGATGCATTTACAACTAGCTCCTGAAATGGTTTGTACAATCACTGTACAATTGACTGTCTTATAGAAAATTGGGAAACCTGTTCGAAAACAACAATTATTATATATATATATATATATATATATATATATATATATATTTTTTTTTTTTTTTTTTACCTGGTGCCAATAGTGGCATATAAATGGCACAAAAACAGCTGAGGGAGCACTGAAAGGAACTGTTTTCAGCGGATGAGTTGTCCGACTCTTCTACTCAAGCAGGAGAACATCTGCTTCACCAGCAGTGTCAGAAACAGACGCACCTGTCGTTCTCATCACATTCACACACAATGACTGATGCTCCTGTTGTCACCTGAGAGGAAGCGGCGGGAAATGAATAACTCTGTGACGTAAAACACAGTTTGGAATCACTGGAATCATATGGCTTACCCAAGAGAAAGGCAATAACACTGGAAAAACAACCAGGCTAATTAAAGGTAACATGTGACTGTAGTCTTAAAAACACTTTTGTTGTATGTGTGCTAAGATATCACTCTCAAAATGACACTTGCCTGTGTCATTTACTCATTATATTAAATAATAATATAGTAAATGCCAAGTATTAAAACAAAATCTCAGTTTTAGTAACACAAGCATTATCATGGAAAACACAGCCCACAAAAGGCATGAAGTTTCTCTTTTTTTTCTCAACAGTTTCTTTAGGTTTCAGCTTCCATTCATCTCTCATTATCTGTACATTGTCAAAGCTTGCATCTCATATTTCACTCGAAGTCTTCCTTCTGAAAACTACTGCCACTCAACCTGCTCTCAGCTTTCTCACATGATCACATTCACACACACACACACACACCACGCGTCGAGACTCGGGCTTCAGAAACACACTCAACATGAGCGGAGTGCATCATTACAAACACTAAAGTCATCGAGCATCGAGGGGCGTTTGTTTGCCAGTTATGCTTTTCAAATAACTATTTTGTGTTTGTCAAAAACAAAACAAACCAAGCTGTGAATCTCAAAATAGTTTGAACTTTAAACCAGTTTCTGATCAGCAAATACAAAGAAACCGCATGAAGAATTTAAAGTCACCTGCTTTATGACGGTCTCGTGCCACAAGACTGTATGACATTTTCTCATACTTGCGTTGCAACATTAATCTCTCTCTTACACACACACACACACACACACACGCGCGCGCACACACACGCGCGCACACACACACACACACACACAGTAATGACTCTGTCAGAGATAACGTTAAGTTAATTCAGCTGAGTAAAGTCTCTCCAGAATCGCGTCTGAAGTTATTTTTACCTGCTGTGTGAGGCGCTCAGGTCCGAAACAGCCGCTCCGTGTTCAGCTCTCGGACTCTCGCTGCTGCTCTTTAAAGAGCTCCTCGTCCATTCCTGAGCACTGTGGCACAGATGAGCGGTCTGGATCGAGCCGGGACCGGACACCGTGAGGAGCTGCAGCGCTGCGGTCCCGCTCTCGCATTTATCCAGATCCACACTCCTCACCTTCCGCCTCCACTGCGAACTCTCCACGGCATTTCTCTTCACTTTCCCGCTGCTGATCGAAAGTGTGGAGCCGCCAGAACTGTCCTGAAGTCCGTTCCCGACATTTGTGCCGCTACTGGAGTCTAATATTCCGCCTAACGACGACGTCCGACTCCCCGCCGTCGCCATTTTCTGTCCTGAAGTTTTGTCACTTCATAGATTGTATGAGAGAGGGAGTGGCGGGAATTTGGGGGAGGATGCGAGGGAGGGGCTTCCGGATGAATAGGAGGGGCTATCTACAAAGTGGGAGGAGCTAATGAAGTCCTTCGGGAACTTACCTACGTGCACGGCGTCACACATCTTAAAGGGGTCATATCATAAGATAATTTTTTTTTCTTGGTCTTTTGAAATAAATGTCGATGACTATGAAAAGATATAATGAAATGCTGAGTTTAAGAGACACATTGACAGCTAATCACAGCATGTATGTGTGCTCATATTCCAATCAGTTAAAGAGTGTATACGCTTCCTTATGGGCTCATTCTAAAATCAAATATCCTCCCACAGTAACACATCAGCAATGTCTATTTTAGTGTTAAGCAGGGCCGTAGCTAGGGTAAGCGGGGCCCCGGTGCAGGCTGTACCAGTGGGCCCTGTTTGAAATTGTTTAATTTATATGTTCATTCTATTTATTTATTTGTGCTAATTGCACAATGTTTAAGTTGTTTCCTGTTTGTAGGTGTCCAGGTACAGAAAACAAATAATTAAATATAAAATAGCACTGCATAGTCTTCACTGTAAAAATTAAATTAACAGTCAAACCAAAATGTATTCAGACACCTTCAACATTTCTTACATTAACACAGTTTATTTGCTCTAGTTTATAAAATGGTAATAAAATATGACAAGAACTCAGAGTTGAACTGTCAGAACAAATTCATCTTGATAATGTCAGATAACTTTGATAGAAAGATATGTAATGGATTACAATCAACCAAAACTTCAGACAACTGTTAGTAGTAATTCTGTGTTAAAAAAGTGTTTTGAGACGCCTCTCTCTGCGTGAGCCCTAAACGCCTTAACACCGTGGTGCTGAATTGGGCTTTTTCACATCCTTTTCTGTTTGTTTAAACTGCGATTTGTATTTGTTCGTTCAGGTGCAGGAGGAAGTTCGAGGAGAACTTCGCAAAGGAGAGCTCGGTTTAGTGTCAATGTCTGTGAGACGCGGTTCTGAGACTGTGAGATGCGTGTGCAAACGAACACAGCGCGCGAGTTGAGATTTTCCGTGTCTTGTGTTTGAATGTTTAAAATGGAAAGTGGTCAGGCTTAAAAACACACAAAAATGATAAGCTTTCATGACGACACGCAGCAGTGGCCTGTCAACTGTCATGATCATCTTTTTAGACTAGCCTCAGCCAGACGGTTGAGATCGCTGGGGGCCCCCCCTCGGCCGTGGGCCCCTATAATCGTCACCACCTTTCACCCCACTTGCGACAGCCCTGGTGTTAAGCAACACTTTTCAAACTCATTAGCCATTGTAAATGAACCATCTAATTACAATGAGCAATGAGAAGTTAGTCATTTACTTTAGAATTATCTTTTTATTCCTATACATCAGAAGAAAGAGGTGATCTTGTTTCCTGCTGACATAAGTGTCATATGAAAAAGGAAAGATGCTTATAGCACCTAAGACTGCACAGTTTTTTGAAGCACCCAAAATGTAGGTTTGTTCAATTTACTATTTGGCATTTATGATGTCTGGCTGCAACAGAGATTAATAAACAATTTCAAAGATGTATGTAATTGCAAAAGCTATCAGACCCTCAAACCTGCTCTGGCCCCATCACTGCTGATGCTTGCAAACTCTAAAAACTTCCCTAAAATAGGGCATATAAGCAATAATATGAAGGAATTTTCAGTGTTTTTAATTTGATTTTTAACTGGAGTTCATGGAAATGTCCACAAAATTAATGGATAATACTGGAGAAAATTACTAGTAATTTTTTTTCCCGAACTGTGATTATTACAAGCGTTTTTTTTCTTTTTTAATCATGGATTTATGCACAAATGCATTCATTTTAAGGGTAGATCTGACCTTTTAGAATGTTTTCCATCCCCCATGGGAAGCCTCTACTCTCTTTCTAGCAATTTGGCTTACAGTCTTCATTGTTCTGGCCCATGGCAGAAAGTCTGTATGCAAGCAGTTAACATTGCAAACACTGTACATAATTTTGTAGATACAGTAGATTCTTGGCTTTTTTTTCTTCTTCTATTTCTATCATGTAGAAATCATTTGACTGCATTACACTTTTTAAAAAATCCTTAAAGGTGCTCTAAGTGATATCACACATTTTTTAGGCCAAAACATTTTTTGTCACATCCAGCAAACATCTCCTCACTATCCGCTAGATGCTTGTCCCCTGAACACACTGTAAAAAAACGGGGTCTTTCTAGACACCACAGGCTCCACAAACAACAATAAAAACAAACTGGGCTCACCCACACCACAAAACATAACAAACTGTTCCAGCCAATAACCGACAAGAAAGATTTGGGGGGTTAGTGCACGGATGAGGAGGAGAGAGGGTCTAGCTAGCCTCCGTTTTGTTTGACAACAATTTGAACGTCAACAAGAAGTTACGACTCCCGGCATCGCATAGAGCACCTTTAAAGAAAGTGCTTTAAAAACCAGACTTTACTTTTAAAAACTTTACTTTTAATTCAATAATGGAAAATCATTGGCTGTAATCATTAAAACAGTCATAATTAATGTATTGTTCAAGTCAAATCAAGTCAAATCTGCTTTATTGTCAATTTTTCCACATGTACAGCACATACACACAGAGAATTGAAATTGCGTTACTCTCAGACCCTTTGTGCATACAGATTACACTAACAGTAGAGCCTAAAAATACAGATAGATACAGATTAAATATAAAATACAACTATACAAATAAGGGCATGTAAAAAATAATAATAATAAAAATACATTTAAATAAAGCAGCACAAGGCACATGGCAGATAGAGTGCAAACCAGTGAAGTAAACAAACAGTGCAAATATAATGATTGTAGTGCAAAAGAGCTTATTCAGTCTGATTAACGTGACAAAGGGATCAGAGAGCAGTTCTTTGTGTAAACTGACTGAAGAGGATATTATAAATGATGTCAGTTAAATGCTGTGTGAGGTAGTGAGCAGACCAATGCTGCACAAAGTAACTGGTGCAGGTCACAGTTTGTTAGTGTGTGTGTGTGTGTGGGGGGGGGGTTAAGGACCTGGGAATGTGGGAGCTGGGGGGGGCAAAAGAGGGGAAGGGCTTCAGATTTCAGTGGTGCCTGGGGCAAAGGGGTGGGGGGGTGGGTCATTGTCTTGAGTGAGCGCAGCTTCCTGACAGACTGATGAATGAAACTGTCCTTCAGTCTTCTGGTCATGGCTTGAAGACCTCGCAGTCTCCTCCCTGATGGCAGCAGACTGAAGAAGCTGTATGTCTGATGGGTGGGATTACCTGCAATGCAGAGGGCTTTTCAGGTGAGACAGGTTCCATAAATGTCCTGGAGGGCAGAGAGACACCAATGATCTTCTCAGCTGCACTCACTATGCGTTGAAGGGTCTTTTGGCAGGACGCGTTGCAAGTGCCATACCACACAGTGATGCAGCTCGTCAGAATGCTCTCGATGGTGCCTCTGTAGAAGGTGTACATGATGGGGGCCGGGGCTCTGGCTCTCCTCAGTTTGTGGAGGAATTAGAGACACTGCTGTGATTTCTTGGCCAGTGCTGTGGTGTTGTCGGTCCAGGAGAGGTCCTCTGTGATGTGCACACCCAGGAACTTGGTGCTGCTCACTCTCTCCACAGTCGCACCGTTGATGGTCAGAGGAACATGCTGAGCGTGCACTCTCCTGAAGTCAACAACAATCTCTTTCATCTTCTCCACATTCAGAGAGAGATTGTTGTCACTGCACCATTCGGCCAGGCGGCTCACCTAGCTCCTGTAGTTTGTCTCATCTCTGTTGCTAATGAGACCCACTACAGTTGTGTCATCTGCAAACTTAAAAAAGAGGTTGGAGTTGTGTGACGGTGTGCAGTCGTGGGTCAGCAGAGTGAATAGGAGGGGGCTCAGCACACATCCTTGGGGGGCCCCAGTGTTCAGTGTGATGGTGCTGGATGTGTTGCTGCCGACCAGTACTGCCTGAGGTCTTCCAGTCAGAAGGTCCAACAGCCAGTTGCACAGCGTGTTGAGCCCCAGCTGGGCCAGTTTGTGAATGAGCTGCTGAGGGATGATAGTGTTGAATGCTTAAACTTAAGTCTGAGAACAGCATTTTGACATATGAATCTTTTTTATCTAGATGTGTGAGTGCTGAGTGGACGGCAGTGGCGATGTCATCATCGGGCGAGCCGTTGGACCGATATGCAAACCAGAAGGGGTCCCGGGGGGGGAGGTGTTTGCTGGCTTGATATGGTGCATGACTAGCCTTTCAAAGCACTTCATGAGAATAAGAGTGTGGCAAGGGGGCGTGCACCAGAGGGGAATGCGAGTGTACAGGAAGGAGAGACTGAACCGGGACCACTGAATACTGCCTCAGGGGAACAGAGTGAAATCAAGAGAATTATTCTCTCGGAGCGCGATGATTTTCCCCTGGAGCAGTCTCAGGATGAGACGCTGAAATGCGCATTTGAACAGGTCAGGACCATCGACGGTCAGCTGCTTACCTATCCATATTTTGCAATAATTAAACATAGGTTATATCGAGTGGCCCAAGACGCTCAGACAAAAGAAGATACAACCCAGTTATTAGTTCCTAGGAGCCGCCGGGAAATGCTTTTTCAGGCAGCTCATTCTAATCCAGTGGCTGGTCATTTAGGACAAGGAACTACACTAAATCGCCTTATGACCCAATTTTTTTGGCCGGGCATTCACAAGAATGTGTGCAGGTGGTGCGCGACTTGTCATGAATGTCAGTTGGTAAACACACCGGTCACCCCAAAAGCTCCTTTGCGCCCCCTCCCATTAATGCAGGTCCCCTTCGAGAGAATTGGCATGGACCTCATCGGGCTATTAGAGCGATCAGCACGAGGACATCATTTTGCATTAGTCATTGTGGATTATGCAACACGATATCCAGAAGCAGTGCCTCTCCGCAACATTTCCACTAAGAGTGTTACTAACGCACTGTTTTCTTTAATCTCCCGAGTGGGGATTCCTAAGGAAATCTTCACTGATCAGGGCACAGTGTTTATGTCACGGATATTACGCAAACTTTACGACCAGCGTCTTTCACCCACAAACGGACGGCTGGTCGAACGTTTCAATCGCACGCTTAAGACAATGATTCGTAAATTCGTTTAGGAAGATGCCAAAAATTGGGACAGATGGTTGGAACCTCTGTTGTTCACTGTGCGAGAGGTCCCGCAAGCCTCCACAGGGTTTTCCCCTTTCGAGTTGCTCTATGGTCGCCAGCCCAGGGGGGTGCTGGACGTCATAAGAGAGACTTGGGAGGATGGACCTTCTCAATCTAAAAACGAAATTCAGTTTGTGATGGGCCTGAGAACAAAACTTCACACTTTGGGGCGGCTCTCTATGGAGAATTTGTTACAGGCCCAGGACAAACAGAGCCGGCTGTATAACAGGGGAACCAATTTGCGTAAATTTGCACCGGGAGAGAAAGTCCTTGTATTACTCCCAACGTCAAGTTCAAAATTACTTGCAAAGTGGCAAGGACCGTTTGAGGTCACACGGCAAGTTGGAGAGCTCGATTATGAGGTAATACGCTAAGAATTAGGTGCGATGCTTGAAATGGGGATAACAGAAGAATCCAACAGTACCTGGGCGAGCCCGAAAGTTTTGGTTCCAAAGACAGATGGCTCAGTGCGGTTCTCTGTGGATTTTCACAAGGTGAATGCTGTGTCGAAATTCGATGCATATTCAATGCCACGGGTTGACGAATTGCTTGACCGGCTCGGTACGGCTCATTTTTTTTCAACATTGGACTTAACAAAGGGTTATTGGCAGATCCCCTTGTCTCCATTATCCAGATAAAAAACCGCTCTCATGACGCCGTTTGCATTACACTAATTTGTTACACTCCCTTTCGGGCTGTTCGGCGCGCCGGCTACTTTTCTGGACAGCATCATCACCTGGTCGCCGGGAGGAGGTGGAGTCTTCTGTGCAGTGGAGCTGCTTTGTTCCTCAAAGCGAGTGAAGAAGGCATTCTGATCTCTCAGCAAGGAGATGGTGGTGTCAAAGGTCCGCGGTGGGGGCTTGTAGTCTGTCGTGATGGTCTGTATCCCCTGCCACAGGCTCTGAGTGTCTCTGCTGTCGCTGAATCGATGGGCTTTCCACCTGGAATACTGTCTCTTAGCCTCTCTGATGCCGTGGGATAGGTTTGCCCTGGCTCTCCTCAGGCCCACCCAAGCGGCAACCTCCTGCTCTCTCTTGTGAAGCACATACGGAAGTGACTTAAACTAAAGGCTGGCTGCAAAAGGGAGTCCACAAACATATCTTCAGTCCTTTAGTGGAACTGGAAAGGAAGTGCCAGCTAGACAAAACCAACAAGACATCTAAACCCTTATACTCAAGTTTCAGAACCTGTAGGAACCAACTATCACATATTTTGTGGCTCTAAAGAGATGCATGATGCAGAACTACCAAAAACAGATACTTTAATAAACATTATACAACACACAGCATAACATGCAGAACATATACACAGGGTTAACAAGAGAACTTACTGATAAACAGGTGAACATAATCAGTAACTAAGGAGACTAATAAGGAGACACTAAAGGGTGGCACTTTATTTTACAGTCCTGTTCCTCATGTACATACTATGTACTTATTATAGTAATTACACTAACTATGTAATAACTAGGTACTAACCCTGAACCTAACCCTAAACCTAACCCTACCCCATGTAGTTACCTTGTATTACCAGAACTTTCTTAGATAAATACACTGTAAGTACACTATAAGTACATGTAAGTACACGTACTGTAAAATAAAGTGCAACCCACTAAAGACTAAACTGAAAGAAGTATGAAACCAAGACATGAACAAAAAAAACACAACTAAATGAGACAAGATCCTGCCACCAGCCAAATACATGTACTTCAAGTGATTATTCTGAAACACTTTCTATGAAGCCCGTATTTATAGTATATTATAAGGTTATTCTTAAGGCATTATAATGAATGCATAATGAATTATAAAAAAAAACCTTATGATATATTGTATCATCTCATGAATATTCATAAGAACAGTTTTAATATATTATAATATTTACTTATTTGTGGTAACAGCTTTTAAGAGTATGATGATTTATAACAATGAACACGTTGCATCCACTTTTACAATGGATTATACTTCTCATAGGTATAATGTATTATAAGTCTCTTATCTTGCCATTTTTCTGATGCTACTTTACTTATAAGTAGTAGTAGTAGTAATAATAATAATAACAACATTTTTTAAACTCATATATAACAGATCAGATGAATGTGTAATATGACACATTTGAACTATTTTTATTGTAATATCAGTTTGATTATTTTGATAGTACCCTTTAGACAGCTTTTGATAAGTAACTATGCAACTATATCAACTAGTCATCATTAGAGTATTAGTATTTCTGCTACCGTAAATGTATGCTAACACTTTATTTTGATGGTCAACCAACAGATAAACTGACTATAAGGGTCTTTGCAAGTACATCAACTTTATACCATACTAGATTCTGCCATTCTTGATTCATACTAATACTCTAATGAGAGTTAGTTGGCATGTAGTTGCAAAGTCACTTTTTGTTCATTGATTAAGGGGACCATCAAAATAAAATGTAACCATATAAAACATTGCATTTTAAGCTCACACCAATAAATTAACATTAGCTCCACAGGAAACACTCAAACAACACTCAACATCTAACCAGTCACAAGCTGTAGTAAGATACTGTGCAGATCTTAAATAAACAATACAACCAAACTTACAACCACAAATACGGAAGTATTATGATGTATTATAATTGTTGTTATGATTATTCATGAGTAGATATAACATATTAAAATGTTTTTTTTATAATGCTTTATGCATTCATTACAATGCCTTAAGAATACTCTCAAAATGTATTATAAATACAGGCTTCATAGAAAGTGTTAATGACTATTCAAATGTGATTATTGAAAATGTACTTTAAAGTAAAACTTTTAAAATAGATATTATTACAAAAGTATACTTTTGTGTTAAGAAGCAGTCATGAAAGTGTACTCTAATTACATTTAAGTGACCTTTTATGTCATTTATATTATATTATATTATATTATATATATTATATATATCTGCTTTTTGTTTAAAAAAAACCCCCACTTTTTTATTTGAAGAACACTACAAGTACACATTCAATAAATTAAGAACACTTGTTATTCACAAGAGTATAATGACAATACAGATAAGAACTCCACATTATGGAATAGACCACACATATTTGGAAGTTAAATGCATTTTTTGAGGGTTTAAAATTCATGGTGAATTGATTGAAGTGTGTGATTGAATGTTTTGTTTGAATTGCAAGCAGTGGAAAACCACTGCAATCAACAAAACCCTGAATAAGCAAAAATTATTATTATTATTATTATTTTTATTTATTTAATTTTTTTAAGCAGAAGTCCAGTTGGTTGAATATAAGCAAGCAGAGTATTAGGGTGAGGGCTGCTGGAGGAAGCAATTTCCTGTTCAAGTAGATTGACTCTAAAGCGTTATTCTTAGCCAGTCATGCTTCCTGCAGCTTCTGCATTTCCCGCTCATGTTGACCACAACACAAAAAATGAATGCGTCAATGTGTGTGATGTCAGCACTAATAATTAGAGATGCACCGGTTGCAATTTTCTTGGCCAATTCTGATTTCTGATTTTTTTTGTAAGTGTGAACGGCTGATAGCAATTTTTTATAAATGACTCGCATGCAAACAAAGAGCTGTCTTGACTGCCATGTTTAACACACTTAATACATACAAGACTATTTCAATTTTCAATTTAATATTTAAATACAAATTAATCTACTGTATGGGTAAAATACAATCAATTCACAACATTTACATATTTACATATTATATTTACATATTCCTTATTCTTCCATTATACTTTAATTTGTATTTAATTGAACATTGGCGTTTTTTATCCAACGTTATCACAAATCCACTTATCATTCTAGCTGTTTGGTTGAAAAAAACTTTTACTATAGTAAAACACTATGGTAATCATTCAGCAGGTAATTAATCATAAGGGGCAAATAAACTTAAATTGGAAGTGTGTAATTTCTGCACCACATACATCTTCAAATAAAACTGGAAAAAAACCAGTAAGTGTTTTGAAGCACGTTCTCTAACAGCAGGTGTATGAGCCCAAAGACATTGCTCGATGATGCACACAAACACACATATAGATTTAGCACTCAAACTTCATTTGCATTTAGGTTATTCGCATATTCTTAGCAAGTCAAATTTGAAAATGCAGAAGTGCACATGATATTTGAAAGTTACTGCAGAGAGAAAGATGCACTAGGCACTGATTTACTTGGTGTCAGTTTGCATTGATAAAGACTGCATTAAATAAAAATTGACACATTAATGCATGACAATGTTCTTAATGCATGATAACTTCATTGTGAATGATTCATCTGTTAATAATGCATCTGGTAATGCATCTTTTATTTATTTATTTATTTTTGAATTATTTTTGACTGTAATTCGGATTTCTTCTCTCTGCTGATGAATGTGAGGACCTGCTGCAGCTTAGCCAAACACATTCAGATCTTCCTCAAATCAAGTCAGGACTGCAACTATGATGGTGCATGATGACTGATCACACAGCACTCCAGCAGTTCTGCCACAGAGTATCCATCTGTTATTATCTGATGTGAGTGTACACATGAGTGCTACAAAAAAATTTTCCAATTCAATGGAAATCTTCCTGTGGAATATCACATAAACAGTGCACCAATGCAAAAAAGAAAAAATAATAACAGTGCCTTTCCATAGATATTCAAAGAAATGGGGGCCTGTTTTGTCAAAGACAGGAAACAGCTTTGTGGATAGACATTATTGTTTCCAGCTAATGAAAGGAAAAGTGTGACGCAAATAGCTGTGATGTGAATCTAGGCTGGGTGGGTGGGTGTACTGTATGTTTATGAAGGATTGTGCAAAATTGTACTTGGATAAACTGGATCCCTGAATGAATTGTGTCTGTAATATCAGAGAGAGTAATGAGACTCCTGCAGAGGGCTAGCATTACTAAAGGATTCACAACTAAGAAATATAAAAAGTGCTCATGTAAATATAAGCCAAAATTATTTGTAAGACATGTATATCACATAATGGTAACACTTTAGTTTAGGGACCAGTTCTCACTTTTAACAAGTTATTAGCATTCATATTACTAGCATATTGGCTGTGCATTAGTTCTTATTATTCTGCATGACCATATAGATCACTTAACCCCATACATAAACTTAACATCTACATACTAACTTGCAGCAAATTAGTAGTTTACTGAGGCAAAGGTCATAGTCAATAGTTTGGTAATACAGTGTGAGCCATATAATTACATGTCAAATAATTGAAATGAACTAATATGACCTTGACTGTAATGCTTACTAATATAATATCTTTAGTTTTTCTATATTACTGTTTAATAAGTTAAGTTAATAAAAACACTGTCAGGAAAAAGAAGGCTGGTCTTGTTTTGAATAGCTGTATGAAGGTCCAGACACAGACCTCACATAGCAGCATGTCTGAAAGATTCAAGTGACTGTGAGAAATTCCTGAAGAAAACTTGTCATCACCATGCACTTTTGTAAGTTTCAAAGCCTGGATGAAACAGCTGGACTGCATTCAGTGGTCATTTATTAACATGAGTACAGAAACTTATGTCTCATTGAATCTGCATGTGAACGTTTGTGTTTAGAAGTGGTACAAACATGTATTTTCACTTTTGTTTGACTTTGAAGGAATAGCAAACCATGGTATTTTACAGTTTTGGATGGATACAGATTGCTGCAATTAAATTCCTAAAGTAGCTGTGTGTGATGGTATTGGAGAGAGAGAGATTGAGGACTCAAATGCGAGTGCAGTGATAACTGTTCTTTAATGAAACAAAGTCTGGCCACAGGTATTCCAACAAAAGAAGGGGAGAAATAGACCAACAAAAGATGACCCGTAGACTGGGTAGCGTAAATGAACTGAGAAGACCTCTGTGGCAGGGGTGGCCAGCGGGCTGGCGAGGCGGAGGTTCTCGACACTCACGAAGGAGCAGGCGGTCGGTGCTCACAGAGCGGGGGAAGCTGAAGCAGCTCTCAGCAGGTAAGGTTCTGAGGGTGCAAATGGTGAGCACAGAGTAATTCCAGCAGTGGTAGTGAACTACAAGCAAAACCCCGACTCGACAGGACAGGATAGGACAAAACTAACGTGAAGACGACAATGGTCGATACTCATCAATACGAACTGCGGAGAAAGACGCGGGAGTGGGGGAGCGGGAGACCGGCTTAATACAAGAAACGTGAAACACAGGGTGAACACGACGAAGATTAGGTGGCAAACAAAGTTTGACGCTGACAGGATTAATGATCTTGACGATGCGGAATGGTCCGATAAAGCGGGGAGCCAGTTTAGGAGAATCAGATTGGAGAGGTAAATTGGAAGTGGATAGCCATCATATAACGAGGACTCTTGACACGCGATCTATTGGCAGCGACACACATGCGTCCTCTCGAACGGCATAGGGCAGATCTAACCCTCCTCCAGGTTCGCTTGCAACGACTGATAAATGCTTGAACTGATGGACAGTTAGAATCAGTCTCCTGAGACGAAAATAAAGGAGTTTGATAACCGAGGCAACACTGAAAGGGTGAAAGACCTGAGGCGGAGGATGGGAGAGAGTTATGAGCATACTTGGCCCAGGGGAGCTGTTCGGCCCAGGACGTAGGGTTGCGAAAGGCTAGACTGCGGAGAATGCGGGCGACAATCTGATTGGCTCGTTCGGCCTGACCATTAGTCTGGGGGTGAAAACCTGAGGAAATGCTAGCTGTGGCACCGATGAGGCGACAGAATTCTCTCCAAAACTGCGAAGCGAATTGCGGACCCCTATCGGACACGACGTCGGTGGGCAACCCATGAAACTTGAACACATTATCAACCATAATCTGGGCAGGTCCTTGGCAGAGGGGACCTTGGCGAGGGGAATGAAATGAGCCGATTTAGAAAAGCGGTCGACCACGGTCAGAATGACCGTATTACTGGCCAAGGGGGGAAGACCGGTCATAAAGTCGAGGGCTATATGGGACCACGGGCGAGAGGGAACAGGTAGCGGCCGCAGGAGACCAGCAGGTGGGGAATTGCCCACCTTGGTCTGGGCACAAATAGAGCAGGCGGCGCTAAAACGACGCGCATCACGGTCTAAGGTCGGCCACCAGAAACGCTGATGACTAAATGGGATAGTGCCCCGGACACCAGGATGAGCAGCTAATTTGGAGGAATGAGCCCACTGAAGCACAGCTAAGCGTGTGGGCACCGGGACAAAGAGGCTGCCCCTATGGCAGTTACGGGGAGTGGTGACGTGAGAGAGAGCCTGCTAACTTGTCTCTCGATTCCCCAAAACGTAGCACCCACCACCCGACCGGTAGGAATGATCTCCTCCCGGGGGGTGCTGGCGGTTGAGGAATCAAAAAGATGGGACAATGCGTCCGGCTTACCGTTCTTAGAGCCCGGGCGGTATGAAATTACAAAATCGAAACGTGTAAAGAAAAGAGCCCAACGAGCTTGACGCGAGTTCAATCTTTTGGTGGAACGGATATATTCTAAATTGCGATGGTCAGTCCAAACAATAAAAGGGACAGTAGAACCCTCTAACCACTGTCGCCACTCACCCAATGCCAGGCGGATGGCGAGCAGTTCGCGATTACCGACATCATAATTACTTTCAGCGGGAGAGAGACGGTGGGAAATGTATGCGCAGGGGTGTATCTTGCCATCAGATGCTGATCGCTGGGAGAGGATGGCTCCCACCCCTACCTCGGAGGCGTTGACCTCGACGATAAACTGTCTCGAGCTATCCGAAGTGAGAAGGATAGGCGCGGAAGTAAAAAGAGTCTTCAGACGGTCAAAAGCCACCTGCGCAGACCCGGACCATCTGAAACTAGATTTAACAGAGGTTAGAGCGGTAAGTGGCGCGGCCACCTGGCTGAAATTGCGTATAAAGCGACGATAGAAATTAGCAAACCTGAGAAAGCGTTGTAGCAAAACGCGAGAGTCAGGGACGGGCCAGTCGACCACGGCCTGGACCTTAGCGGGGTCCATACTTATCCCCTCTGCCGAGATAACGGAGCCCAGAAACATAATCGAAGACGCGTGACAGGAGCACTTCTCGGCCTTGACAAAAAGTCGATTCTCAAGCAAACGTTGGAGGATGCGGCGAACGTGCTGCACATGAATCTGGAGAGAGGGCGAAAAAATCAAAATATCATCGAGATAGACAAAAAACTAATAAATTGAGCATATCTCGAAGGACGTCATTGATTAGTGCCTGAAAGACAGTGGGGGCGTTAACCAATCCGAAGGGGAAGAACCCTATACTCGAAGTGCCCGAGGGGTGTTAAAGGCGGTCTTCCATTCGTCCCCCTCCCGAATGCGCAGGAGATGATAAGCATTGTGGAGGTCGAGTTTGGTAAAGACCCTTGCCCCCTGCAGGATATCAAAAGCTGAGAACATCAGTGGCAGGGGATAACGATTCTTAACGGTGATGTCATTCAGCCCCCGATAATCTATGCAGGGACGCAAAGAGCTGTCTTTCTTTTTGACAAAAAAACCCCAGCACCGGCGGGAGACGAGGACGGAACGATAGTGCCGGCACTGAGAGATTCGGATAAATAATTCTCTAATGCCTCCCGTTCAGGAGCCGAAAGAGAGTAAAGCCTACCCCGTGGAGGCGTGGTACCCGGGAGAAGATCAATGGCGCAGTCATACGGGTGGTGGGGCGGAAGAGACATGGCTCGGGAACGACTAAAAACCCCTCGCAAATCGTGATACTCCTCCGGTACTCCCGTCAGATCTCCTGCCTCCTCCTGAAAAACAGAAACAGAAGACACAGGGGGAACCGCAGAGACTAACCACTCAACATGACATGACAATTTCCAAGACAAAATAGACCCCTTAGCCCAGTCAATGTGAGGATTATGGAGTTCTAGCCAAGGATGGCCCAGCACTACGGGAGTAAAAGGAGACTGAAAAATAAAAAAAGAGATTGTCTCTTTGTGGTTACCAGAAATGGTCAGAGTCAATGGAATCATCTCTTTCTGTACCCTAGGTAGGGAACTGCCATCAAGGGCAAATAGAGGAGTGGAATCTCTTAGATGTGTGAGAGGAATACCTTGTTGGAGCGCCCACTCCTCATCCACAAAGTTCCCCTAGGCCCCAGAGTCGATCAAGGCATTGCAAAAAGCTGACGACCCAGCCCATTGGAGCTGCGCTGGAAGTGTGGTACAGGAACTAGAAGGGATGGCCTTAGTGATGGCGCTCGCCAGTAACCCTCCTCCTACTGACGAGCGCTGGCTTTTACCGGATATGAAGACACAAAGAGAGTGGCACTAGCACAGTACATGCAGAGGCGATTCGATATCCTCCTCTCACGCTCCTTAGGTGAAATACAAAGACCTCCCAGCTGCATGGGTTCGGGCTCCGAGTGGGCAGAGCCGACAAGAGGCGATGAGCTCGGTGCCGTTGGTCAAAACGCCTCTCCACCCGAATGGCCAGGTCAATGAGATCATCGAGCCGGGTGTGGATCTCGCAGACGAGGACCTCGTCCCGAACCTCAGGAGAAAGCCCCTCCAAAAAACGAGCGACCAACGCGAAAAACGAGCGACCAACGCTGGTTGGTTACATCCGCAGGTAGTGGCGAGTGTCCGGAACTCAATGGAGAAATCAGGCACGGAAACGCCTCCCCTGCCGAAGTGTGGAAAGCCGTCAGGAAGCCTCCTCACTGTAGGCGGAGCGGTCGAAGACCCGAATCATCTCCTCCTTGAAACGCGTGAAACTGGAGATGCACTCCGTCTCAGTCTCCCAGTTAGCCGTTCCCCATTCGCGAGCCCGACCATTGAGGAGAGAGAGAACGTAGGCGATCTTGGCTCTCTCCTTAGCATACGTCACGGGCTGTAGCGAAAACACCACCTCACACTGGGTTAGGAAAGAGAGACATTGTGTTGGCTCACCCAAAAAGTGCGGAGGATTATTGATCAGTGGCTCCGTCGGGAACGGGAGGACCATGAGAGGCGGAAGGCTGGAGGCGCAAACTGTGAACCTGGCAGGAAAGCTCGGACATTTGGGCGGCCAGTGTCTCGACGGCATGTTGGGCATCGGAGATGTCCTCCTCATGCTTTCCTAGAAGGACAGCCTGGTGTTCGACGGCGGTCTGGAACGGGCTGCCACTCGCTGGTGGAGGTGGAGGGAAACAAGCCTAATGGAAAGTGGAAACAGCTGTCAGTAAAGAAACGGAGAGTGATGGGAAAAGGGGAAGACAGTTACCAGCAGAGGGAGACAGAGAAAGAGACAAGATCATGACAGGATCATGACACTGTGGATTCAAGAATGGACACATGCTTTTGTCTGTTCCCTATGGCCTTTGTGTGATGTGAGTGTTTTACAAAGTGTTAAATTGCTAAAGAATTTACAGAATGACACTCAAAAACAGATGCTGCTGGCTAAACATGGGTATAATTTACACGTACTACATTTAGCTAATGCAACACAATGGCATATTTTCAATAATGGCATATGATAGTTTGAAGTTTGTTATGTTGGAGTTTCGGAGAATACAACTGTAGTAAGAGTATGTATTTAAGTTTGTGGTTTGTTCAAAAAGGATGTTATAAGATATAATCACAGCAGGCTAGCTTTAACAGAACTCCAAAAAAACAGAACAACCACTGACCACAATGGAGAAGGGACAACTAAACCAAGTAAACTGAGAACCTAATTACATAAAGTGAAATGAGCAACAGGTGAACATAATTAGACCAACTAGCACACACAAAGAAAGAAACTAGCGTTGTGTCCGTAATCGTATACTGTCTGAGTAGGTACTACTTCTGAATTAGAACTTACTTCATGACTGTTAAAAGGTATGTTCTATATAGTATGAATATGGGTAGTATGATTGAACTTCGGATGTACTATGCTGACCATGTTGCCCATTCCTAAATCATTTGACAGTAAAGTGTCCATTGACAGCGCATTTCAGAATCACACCAGAAGCAGTAAGTCATCTGGGCAGTTTTTTCACCTGCTGTTTTTCAAATATTATGAATTCTGACATACAGTACTACTACTGTTTTTTGTCTTCTATATAGGAAGAATCCGATTTTCTTCATTCGCAGTTTAGGTCAACATCCATATGCAAGGAACAGAGTCAAAACAAAACACAATGAAACTAAGCAGAACAAAAAACATAATCCTGACACGCAGTGACCCGTGTATTCTCACATTACACTTCCTGCCAAGACCACACAATACATATTGTTAAAAATGTGACATATTGCATGTTTACGTGCACTGTTGTTCACCACTAGTGCAAAAGATTCAGTTATTTTGATATCAGTTTTTGTTTAGCTTTTATTGGGGTTTACTCAATTCAGTTTGGTTTTTAGATTTAAAGGGACAATAAGTAACTTTTTAGGTATTTTATTATCTAAAATCAATATTTTTATTCATAAATATGCCCTCAATGGTGTACAAATACCTATGCCAATGTTTAAACTAATCCTCGTAAATGAAGAATTTATTATCTTTATATACATGGGATGGGTAGGTCGACGGAGGCTTCTATGTAGTTCCGCCATCTTGCAAAACTATAATAGCAGAGAGGGACAAAAAGTACTAAGCCAACGCGTTTCCACAACGCGTTTTCGGTCAGAGCCAGAAACGCAGGTGCAGAGCAGTGAGAGGCGCTTGAAACTGCACCGGCAAGTTTAAAAGTCTGGATTGCATTCTTATTATGGACCATACATATGCCGCACCACAGGAGAAGAAAACATCGTCGCCAAAACGAAGTGCTATTAGAAGACATCCTGTCAAAGCTTTTTGGTACATATCGCCTACCGTAGATGCAACGCGCATTTGAAAAAGCGAGGCGCTGGAGAGCAAAATTTTTTTGAATGCAAAATACAATTTCACCACTAGATGGGAGTAATTCCTACTTACAGCCCCTTTAAGTTGAGTTATATTATAATTGAATGTTATGAAACCCCATTTGGGTTTTCATGAAAACTATTATATGAGCAGCAAGGTCTGTATTGAAAGCAATCTCATGTTCATTTTGTGTCAGAAAGCTTTCTGAGGACATATTCTGGTATTTTATGTAATAACAGCGGTTGCTGTTTCACTACTCATGGAAATAAGGCCATGATGACAGATGAGAGAAGAGTAGAGAACTGGACTCCTTCAGGATCCCATGTCCATGTCCGCGCGCGCGTGTGTGTGTGTATATTCAGACTAGTGAGCTCAACAGTACTTGATTCTTGTTGTATTTTTGTATATTCCAGAGCTTGATTGTCTTTAGTCCATCAGTGAATTAACTGAAACAACTGTGGTCGCAGAAGAATGCATATTGTGAATGAACCCATATGGCAAATATATTAGCACTGTTTTTGGGTGGGGGGGTGGGTTGGGGGATTTTTTTTAAAATCTATTTTTTGTCTTATGGGAATGCAGGAAAGGTTAATTTCAAAGCACTGGTATTCATCTACTCCCACCAGGGTTTTAGTGCAGTGCCTGGTACAGCGGGCCTCGTCTCCCTCCTCCTCCATGAGAGTCTGGTTACCAAAACAACCAGTGAGAGTATGTGAGGCTTTACAGCATATACAGTGGCCACACATCACTGATCTACAGCTCTTGCTTTACAGCTTTTGACAATTGCTAAGATGCGATTTCTGGAACTATGGCTCCTTTTCTTTAAACTCTAAACAAAACCCCAAAACGCACACACGACAGGAGGAGGGTATAATTATTCATTACATTTGATTACAGTCCCCCACACACACACATAACATGCAAAACATCACACATTTCTTCCAAACACTTCATTCAAAAGTATTTTAACTCTTCTCAAAAAGGTTTCCTTGCATCTTAACTCTATAAAATGCCACTATCTTATATCTTCTGTGTGTTAAGTGTGCAGACTCACTTCATTTTATAATTTCATTGAATATCAACATTTGTGAGATTTCGTCATTCAAAACAGATTTGAGATTAACTAATAATTTTATGACTCTGGAAAACAGTGACATTGTAGTCTGTTGAAGAACAATATAATTCTTTCTCAGAAAATTTTAGTTTGACTTATGAGACAAATTAGCTATAAGTGTTTTTACGCATGGGCACTGTGTAGGTTATTTGATAAATGAATGCATTATTTTGAAAGCCAGTTTTCCAATTGAAACACTAGCTGTTTTGAATGATGTGTCTAATGTAGTGAAAAACAGGTTTGAAAATGTTTGTTTTACAATATTGCAAACTGAGTGTAACTTAATATCATGATGGTGCAGTACTGGTAGAAAAGTCATAATTCCTCAGATTTCTGGGAAAGCTGAAGCAGTTTTAGCACGTCACTAAATGTTGAGTAAATAGAAAGGGGATCAGTGAAGAGCTCAAGGGCTGGTTGTGTTTAGGTGGGAACTACAATTAATCAGCTTTAATCACAGCAGTGGGAGATTCAGACACATAGCCCACAGACTGTGTGTTCTTTTGCCTCGGCCAATTACTAATCTTATCCAACTGGTCCAAACAGATTTATCCCAAAACAAGGGCCATGTATGTCAGGAGGCTTTAATTCCAGCAATCTTCAATGACATCATTGTTGAATGCAACAAAAGGAGCATTTTTTGTGGAGTTGAGTGCTGCTGATAAAGGATTTCTGCTGATATGAACAGGCTGAAACAGTCTCAACAAATATTACGATCAGAAGATATAGCACATGAGCCATATTTCTGCATTCAGCAAGTTTTGTCCCTTCCTTGGGTTGATCTGGCCTCCTATGGACATCAGCAATGTATTCAGAACTAACTATAATGGAGCTATTATTCTATATTATCCAGGCGCTTGGTATTTCCCTTGCCTTTCTTTATCTTAGTCCTAACTACTCGCCTAGTGCACAGAAGCAGAGCACAGACTTTGAAGCAGAAGGCAATACTCTTGTTGCTGCTCGGAGGATATAATGCTGATAGACAGAACTCTCTCCTGACCTCATGACCATATGGTTTATTAGATCAGTGGATTGTTTATTTATTTGTTTATTTAAAGCCACTCAGCTTTTTCTCCAGTCAGTTATTATTGTTATAGTTCAAATATATAAAACAACACACAATACACACTTGGGAAAAATAATTGAACTTAAGTGTACCGAATGTGCACTTGTAGTGTACTTCAAATATTAAAAGTTTTTTTTTTAAATGTACCTGCAGATAATATAGTATTACTGTAATAAAATGCCACTTAAATGTACTTAAAGAGAGTATAATCATAACACAATTAAAAAAAGTGCACTTTGTAATGTCAATTTTAAAAAAAAACTTATACGCTCTATGAGGTGATTACAATTTGTTTGTTTTATAAGAAGAAAAATGCACACAACCTACTTATTTGTTCAGAAAAACAAAACAATACAAAACAAATCAAAACAAAACAGGCGTGTTTGCCATAAATTCAGTGTGTAGTAACATCTTTTGTTACAATTTAATTTTAGTACATGAACACTTATTTTGTGGTAATCTGTGAACTTTGTCTATATTTGTTCAGTTGCAATTATTGTATATACATATATTCATTTGGCAGACATTGAAAAGTGACTCACTGTGCAAGGTATGCATTGTTTACAAGCTGTGATGACTGATGTCACCATTGTTCTTTGAAGTACAAAATGAAAACTTCCTGTAAAAATAACATTTGCATGCTTATGTAAAACTTGCCTTTCAAAAGCATGCCAGAGCCAGATTTTGGTGGTAACAGTGGTTACAGAAGTGGCTGGCACTCCAGCTGTGCCTGCAGTAAGGGAGCCCTAGATTGAAAGTATTTGCTTGATTGATTTGATTAATACAAAAATAGCAGCTGCTTCAGTGTTTTGAAATAGTTCTCCTGGGAGGTTAAGTTACAACATGCATCAGTCTACAGTCTGAGTTTGAGGTTTTGACTTCAAAAATTTGGAATGCCACAAAGTGGAAAAACTCCCATAAATGAATCCTGACAAAGACAGTCTGCTTCTTAGCAATTACCTTCATTACATTTCGCTGTCATGTCATTTGATGTCATGATCTGTAATCCTTCAGTGAAACATTAATAGATCCCATCTTAAAGGAATAGTTCACCCAAAAGTTTAAATTAGCTTAAAATGTGCTCACCCTTGGGCCATATAAATGTACATGAGTTTGCTTTTTGTTTCTTCATCAGAAGAAATATTGAGAAATTTAGCACTCAATTGCTCAACAGTGGATCCTCTGCAGTGAATGGGTGCCGTCAGAATGAGAGTCTAAACAGCTGATTAAAACATCACAATAATCCACACCACTCCAGTCCATCAGTTAACACGAGTACCCCATCCATAATGGTGCTTTCTCCAGTGTAGAGAAATGTACAGATATTAAGCGCTGTTAACAATTTAAAACAAATATGTGGGTGGATTTTGATGTGAGAGTAAACAGGAGATTATAACAGCGTTTTTATGGATTATGGACTTGTATTCGGCATCTACATCTTAATTATGGATTGGTTTCTTCTAAACACAAAGCTTTTGTCTTCTCAAGACATTAACTGATGGACTGGAGTGGTGTGGATTATTGTGATGTTTTTATCAGCTGTTTGGACTCTCATTCTGATGGCACCCATTCACTGCAGAGGATCCATTGGTGAACAAGTGACGCAATGCTACATTTATCAAAATCTGATGAAGAAACAAACTCATTTACATCTTGGATGACCTGAGGGAGAGAAAATGTTAAGCAAATATTAATTTTTGGATGAACTATTCCTTTATTACACTGAGACAACGTAGTAAGACATTCAAAGGAATTTCCTGGAAAGTGTAAACACTGTGATTCAAAGAAAAATGAGGACTGCTTTTTTAAGGATTCTAATGATGAAATGGATTCTAAAATTGTGTAATTCTGGTCAAGAGCAGCATTGGATGCCTGAAATGCTTCAGTTATAGGCATCCAATCAGCATTTCAATTCACAAAATTAAGATTCACAAAATACAGCATAATTAATGTGATCTAATTCTGTACTTTGCATATAATGGGGCATTCCTGCTAAACAGTGCTGAATCACTTAACCTAATCATAATCGAGGGGCAGGAGAGGTCAGGGGATCTTTATATGGCTACTATCACCTATTCATTCTGAGGCCTATACACTTGCTGAAATATTGCTGTGTCAAGATATGTGCTCAAACTCTGCTCTCTGTTTAAGCAAACTGCTCTGGCCTTCTGTTGCTAAGATAGCACCTGTGCTGCTTTTATGGGATGTTGATGAATAACTGGCAAATGCAGTGTTCTCACAGGCACACATAACAGCTTTTATTTGTTCAGCTGTGAAATAAGCCACTGCTGCAGAAAATGGCATAAGATAAAAAGTTACAAAACTCTGTGTGTGTGTGTGTGTGTGTGTGTTTGTGTGTGTGTGTGAGAAAGAGAGAGAGAGAGAGAGAGAGAGAGAGAGAGGAAGATGTTCATATTTTTAATTTTGAAAAGTATTAGTAGATGAGAGAGGCCGTTATAATTTACATTTAAATTTAAAGGGATAGTTCACCCAAAAATGAAAATTTTACTCACCCTCGAGGCATCCTAGATGTATATGACTTCTTCTTTCAGACGGATCCAGTCGGAGTTATATAAAAAATTGTCCTGGCTTTTTAATGCTTTATAATGGCAGTGTTTCTGTTCAACAGTTCAAAAGAAGTCCAATAAAGTGCATCCATCCATATTAAAAAAATATCCCTCATGGCCACGACAGGGTGTGTGGGTGGGGTTTGGCATGGGTGTAGGGAATAAAGACCTCCTGTAGCGAATCCATGCATTCTTGTAAGAAACATATCCATATTTAAAACATTAAATATGGGGGGGGGGGTGTGCTCAATTATTATATAGTGGCAGATTTAGTGAATTGGGTCCCCCTAGCAAAATATAGGAACGGGGCCCTATACATTTCACACATTTTCTTAGATCAACCTTGAGGTTCCTGTTTTGTTTTCATGCTTGCTGCTGCACAATGTTGCCCCATAGTTGTGTCCAATGTTTCTAAATTTTTAAATGGCTTTTATGGTAAATGGCTTTAAATACATATATCAAAAGCATGCTCACAAATTAGAACAAAACAGCATTGGATGAGGTGGATTAGAGCCCTGCACGGGCCTCAAAATAGGCCCTAGATCTGGTGTGATCACTTAAATTTTTTCAAACAGTGGAGACAACTTAATATGCCGGAATTTTTTGCTCATAAAGGTAAGAGTAATACCTCAGTCTAAACTGTAAAGGGGCTAGTTTTATTTGTGTGCACTCTTAATATCAACAAAATGTTGTGCTTTTTATAAAATAAAGAAAACGATTTCTGCCGTCTGGGGCTTGAACAGGAGAGCCTCACAATGATGAACCAAAATTGCCAACAGGACCGATTATAATTTGTGTTTTATTTTTTAATTGCATACAATTATAATGGCATATATAGGTTATGTAAAACTTTGTCCTATAATTGTATAGCTACTTTTTCTGGTTTTTTAAGTTGCTCCGTTCTGAATACCTTTACATGTAAAGGATTTTTTTTACCCATTTCATGAGTTCATTGTATTGCCATTTATAAAATAGTCAACAAATTAATTTAAAGAGGGTCACAGCAGCCCTCGTGTGAAGCCTCCTCGTGTGAAAACGGACGAGTGTAAAGACCATCGACTATACCTGCGTGACTTCACCGAGCAAGGACACTGACAGGGCACTTGAGTATTACTTTTTCCCCTTTCTTCAGGTACCTTACTTTTTGTATAGCTTGTTCTCAAATACTTATTTAGGTCACTTGTAGTCACTATGTGCTTTCAGATCTCCACTATAACTACTAACACTCTGAGAGCATGCAATGTACGTTGCAGGAAGGCCTATCCGACAAATCTACAGCCTGTCCCTCTGACCTCTACTACTACCTTCTCTATTCCAGTTGGTCTCTGGAACTGTTGTTAATAAAGCAGACTTCATTTCTTCTATTGTTACTCATTCTGGTCTCAACCTCATGGCACTGACTGAGACTTGGATTAAACCTGAAGACAGTGCCACTCCCGCAGCCCTCTCCACTACTTTCACTTGTTCCCACACTCCTCGTACGACTGGGAGGGGTGGAGGTACTGGTCTCCTTATATCAAAAGAATGGAAATTTGATATTCAGCCATCACCTACAGTTATCGGTTCATTTGAATCACATGCCATTACTGTAACCAACCCTGTTAAAATCCACTTAATGGTCATTTATTGTTCCCAGGCCAATTGCGAAACTTCTTGGAGGAGTTGGATGTGCTGCTATCAAACATTCCTGAAGAAGGTACTCCTCTGGTACTGCTTGGTGACTTCAACATCCACCTAGATAAGCCCCAGGCTGCTGACTTCAAAACTCTGCTCGTCTCATTTGATCTCAAGCGAGTGTCTACTACAGTGACTCACAAATCAGGCAACCAACTGGACCTCATCTACACGGACAACTTTTTCCCACTGTCGTCTAGACCAGCACGCACCACCCCATCTGCCCCTTGGCTGTCCGAGGTTCTCAGTGAACATCGCTCTAAACTCAGGGCTGCAGATAGGAAATGGCATAAATCAAGAAACTCTACCGACCTCAGTGTGTATCAGTCTCTCCTCTCTTCCATCTCTGCAAATGTCTTCACTGCTAAAACATCCTACTACCACAACAAAATTAACAGCTGTTGTGACAAAATCCTCAGTACTCCTCTTACTGGACCTGTTACTTTTGACATTGTTAATCACCAGATTCTCCTGTCCACCCACAGAAAGATGGGCAGCTCTGGAACCACACTCCTGTGGGTTAAGTCCTACCTCTCCGATAGATCCTTCAGTGTGTCTTGGAGGGGTGATGTTTCTAAGTCACAACAACTTGCTACTGGGGTTCCTCAAGGCTCAGTACTTGGACCACTTCTGTTCTCCATCTACATGACGTCATTAGGATCTGTCATTGAGAAGCATGGCTTTTCTTATCACTGCTACACTGATGACACCCAACTCTACTTCTCATTCCAACCAGATGACCTGACAGTAGCTGCTCACATTTCAGCCTGTCTGAGTGACATTTCTAGCTGGATGAATGACCATCACCTTCAGCTCAAGACAGAACTTACTAAGACATAACTCCTTGTGATTCCAGCTAACCCATTGTTTCATCACAACTTCTCTATACAGCTGGGTTCATCAACCATAACTCTTTCCAGGACAGCCAGAAACCTAGGAGTTGTGATAGATCATCAGTTAAGCTTCAAAAACCACATTGCTACAACAACCCGGTCCTGCAGATTTGCGTTATACAACATTAGGAAGATTAGACCCTTCCTGTCAGAGCAAGCCACCCTATTTCTTGTCTAAGCTCATGTTCTCTCCAGACTGGACTATTGCAATGCTCTCCTGGCGGGCCTTCCTGCATGTACTATCAAGCCTCTGCAATTGATCCAGAATGCAGCAGCGAGGCTTGTCTTCAATGAGCCAAAAAAAGCTCATGTTACTCCTCTCCTCATCAGGTTACACTGGCTACCAGTAGCTGCTCGCATCAAATTCAAGGTACTGATGCTTGCCTAAAAGATGACCACTGGCACGGCACCAACATACCTAAACTCACTGGTTAAATCTTATGTGCCCTCCAGAAGTTTGCACTCTGCAAGTGAACAAGACCTTGTGGTGCCATCCCAAAGAAGTTCAAAATCACTCTCAAGGACCTTTTCCTGGACTGTGCCGAGCTGGTGGAATGACCTCCCAATCTCAATTCGTACAGCTGAGTCTTTACTCATTTTCAAGAAACATCTAAAGACTCATCTTTTTCGCACCCACTAATACTAGCACTTTTCCTTTTCTTGTCTTTCATATATTAAAAAAACACCCTGGCTATGCGTTCGGTACTAGACTAACTGAGACTTGTCATGGTACTTGTATACTGTTGTTGTTCTCTTGTTGAACTGACTGCTTCTATTGTTCTCATTTGTAAGTCACTTTGGATAAAAGCGTCTTTCTATGCAGAAATTGACTGGCATGCAAAAGGCTGATAAATTCATAACTAATGGCATGGCTAATTCAGTCGACAGAAATACGAGACACACACAGGCCTATAATAACTGCTGAAATGTTTGCGGGGCAAAACAGAGGTCATTCTGAGCGCTTGTGGTACTCACACTGCATACAGCTGTACACCTGCAGGAGCCACGGACTCGTCATGGTAATGAACACCGTAAACAGCAACTGTTCATGTGTTAGCACTTAATACGCATCTCCTCTATGAAAAGCATTTTAGGGGCCCCCTGCCTTTAGGGGGCCCAAGGCAGTTGCCTACCTTTACCTAATGGGTAAGTCCGAACCTGGCCACATGCAATGTTTTCATGCTGCTTTCAAACTCTACCACTGAACAGTCATTATTAAATTCATCATACATTTACAGCATTAGGGCAGCTTCAGTAAGCAATGATTATTAGAAAAGCATTCATCCAGAAACAATGGCCTTCCTGCGTTGATATGACCGCTCTTTAATTCTCTGACTTTCATTGCAGGATTTTGTGCTGCCCTAAGCAGCCGTTGTGCTCTGTTGACTGTAGATCATCTAGAGGTTGGCAAAGTTTACTGCAGGGGAAAAGGGCCCTTTTTAAAGCCTCCTTTAGTCTTTTCCTTTCTTTCTCCTCCACACCCAGCCAACGCTCTCTGCTCCCTCCCTTGCCTTTCTTTCTCTGCCACACAAATCACAAAAAAGTGCCAGCTTCAGGTCAGGTCATGTAAAATGAGCAGACATCAGTTTCTTCTTTGTCTTGAGGGAGAATACCACAGGTTTAGGGTACAGCTGCAGTTGTGAGATAATGACCCCAGGGTGGACCCTTTTTAATGAACCTTCGGCGAGCGTGATTTCAACAAGTACAACATGTTCCTGGATCAACACAACACACTTGTTGATCCTGGAACAACATTCCTATCAACCAATCAGAACTGAGATATACATTTTCAGGAAATATTTATTTTAGGCTTACAATCAGGGTCAGGTGCGTCTACACCCTTGTTAATCAGCTCCGAAATCATACTGATTTTAGGAATAAAGTATGGGTAGGGTTAGGTTTAGGGTTAGTGATCTGGTTAAATGTATATTTTTTGACAGTAATGTTGATCCAGGAACATGTCTTACATGGCAAAAATCACTTTGAATTACAGCAACCATACAATGTCTTAGGGTTGAGATGCACTCTGAGGAAACTTTTCTAGCTCTGAAGACTTATTTGAAATCTCTTCAAATGAAGGGAAATAGAAATAGAAATAAATTAGTCACTTGTTAAAGGAAAGTACAGTAATGTCAGGGGTGTCCAATCCTGCTCCTGAGAGTTTAGATCTGACACACATGGCTGGATGATCCGTGATAAGCTGGTTCAGATGTGTTTATTTGGTGCTGGACAGCTTTGATGCTGCTGGATGGTGGCTTTCTGGAAGCAGGACTGGACACCCCTGAGAAAAGGTAATGAGCTAAGTATAACCTATGTGGTTATAGATCAGATCACTTGGCCATGGATGAATTTGACAAGAAATGTTTGTTCAAGAATTATGCCAAAACGTACTCTGTTACTAACGTAACCTCGGTTCTCTCTAGAAGAGGGAACGAGTACTGCGTCTTAGCTAAGACGCTACGGGAAAAGTCTCTTTTCACGAAATACTGAAGCAAAAAATTATCCTTAATTTTGAATTTTTGTAAAGCGCATTTGCAGCAGTACACAGCCATAGGCTAGACGGCTCGCTCGCTCATTGGCTTGCTCTGCGGCAAGTGCACAGCCTATCGAGCGCAGGCTTCGCGCCCTTCATGCCACTTCCCGCCGAAACGGGTGTGGCCCAACCCTATAAAAGGAGCTCGAAAAGGCTAACTCACCATGATTTATTTCATCGCCGAAGCGAACCAGAGTGAATCGTATGCACGGCAGAGAACGCAGTACTCGTTCCCTCTTCTAGAGAGAACCGAGGTTACGTTAGTAACCGAGTACGTTCTCTTACGAGAGTTCTCTCGTACTGCGTCTTAGCTAAGATGCTACGGGAACCCCATGTAAAACGCTGTGCGCGCAGGGATCACACACAAATAAACCTGAAGCAACGCCCAGGATTTACAGTGCACAGTCACCCGAGGGACTCACAGAGAGTCAAGGACAGGAGAGGGGGGGGGGGCCCTCCGTCCCATATCTAGCAGCACCCGTAGATGCGGCAATATAACATCACACAGTTGAGGCAAGGCCTGACCAATGTGGCAATGCGGGTCTTACACAATACTGCCCATATAACAGCCGGCAGCGCATAAAGCTCACAAACTCAGAATTCCCATCAGGGCCCTGATTTGGCTATACCGACAGCAGCCTTGCTTGCAAGGCGGGAACCTCCAGGTTATAGAACCTGATAAATGTAGATGGCGAGGCCCAACCTGCCGCCATACATATATCCTGCAAGGAGATCCCAGTAGACCACGCCCACGACGAGGCGATGCCCCTTGTGGAGTGTGCTCTGACGCCCAGTGGGCACTGAAGGCCCCTGGAAGCGTAAGCTAACGCTATGGCGTCAACTATCCATCTGGATAGAGTCTGTCTCGAAACAGCCATTCCCTTGGAACGTCCACAGAACGAGACAAACAGCTGCTCAGTCTGTCGAAAGACAGTGGAGCGAGACACATAAGCTCTTAAAACCCTAACAGGGCAAAGAAGACTCGAGTCTCCATCCTCTCCTGACACCGACAGGGCAGACAGGGCAATAACCTGAGCCCGAAACCGCGTGCTGAGGGACTTCGGCACATAACCGTGCCTAGCTTTGAGTATGACCCTTGAGTCATTAGGCCCAAACTCCAAGCACGACTGGCTCACCGAGAGCGCGTGCAGGTCACCCACACGCTTCACTGAAGTGAGAGCCAACAAGAATACTGTCTTGAACGACAGATACTGGAGGCTAATCGATTGGATAGGCTCAAAAGGGGGACCCTTCATGGCCTCCAAAACCGCTGCGAGGTCCCATATAGGGACTGATGGAGGTCTGGGAGGATTCAGACTCCTAGCTCCTCTAAGGAAGCGGATTACCAAATCGTTCCTTCCTATTGACTGACTGAGCGCTGTTTCAGAACACGATGCGATGGCCGCCACATAAACTTTGAGCGTGGATGGGGCTCTGCCCCTATCCAACAGCTCCTGTAGGAAGGAGAGAACCTCCGTCACCTCACAACTAAGGGGTGAACATCCCCGAGCTGTGCACCAGCTGGAGAACACCGACCACTTCGAGGCATACAGCCGTCGTGTCGACGGAGCTCTAGGCTGAGTGATGGTATTTAGCACTCCCACTGAGAGATCAGCGGGTAACCGTTGAGCGCCCACACATGGAGGGACCACAACTCCGGTTGAGGGTGCCAAATCGAGCCCCTGGCCTGCGAGAGGAGGTCCCTCCTAAACGGCACTGGCCACGGGCGATGTCTGCTAACTGCATCAAATCTGGGAACCATGGTTGGTTCTTCCAAAAAGGTGCTACAAGCAGTATTGAACATCTCGTTTCTCTCATCCGTTCTATCACCTGCGGAAGGAGGGAGACGGGAGGGAAGGCATAAAGCGGGCAGCACGGCCATCTCCGTGACAGCATGCTTTCGTTCTTGGAAAAGAACGCGGGGCAGTGAGCGTTTTCGTGGGACGCGAAGAGGTCCACCTCCACCCTGCCAAATCTCTCCCACAACAGCCGGACTGTTTGCGGGTGTAGAGACCATTCGCCCGTGGGTATGTTGTTTCTGGAAAGCCTGTTTGGACCCAGATTCTGTAGCCCAGGCACATGAACTGCCCTCAGCGAGTGCAAGTTGCGCTGAGCCCAAACCAGGAGGCGTTCCGTCAGCCTGTACAGGTTTCGGGACCCGAGACCGCCCTGGCGATTTATGTAGGACTCCACAGACATGTTGTCCGAATGGACTAAGACGTGGCGGCCCTTGATTCGGGGACAAAAGCGCGTCAGCGCGTTCTCCACTGCCAGCATTTCCAGACAGTTGATATGTTGGAGCTTTTCCCGTTCTGACCACAGGCCAAAGGACGGTCTGTCCTCGAGCAGCGCTCCCCATCCCGAAGTGGAGGCGTCCGTCGACACCATCTTCACTTTCGAGGAAGTCCCCAGGCTTACACCTGATCGGTACCAGTCGTTTGCTGTCCAGGGTTTCAGGGCTGTAACGCAGCCCTGATCGACTTTGAGACGCAGTCGACCACACCAACGCTCTGCGCGGTACCCGCGCTTTCAGCCAGAACTGCAGGGGGCGCATGCGGAGCAGGCCCAACTGCAGAACTGGAGATGCTGCGGCCATGAGACCCAGCATCTTCTGACATTCTCTGAGCGAAACGGTCGCGCCGCAGCGGAGAATGCCCAACGCGCGCTGTGGTGACAGCCGTGCCGTCATGGAACGTCTGACTGGAGTTCAGTGAACTCTTCGTCCAGTTAACACTGAGACCGAGTTTCTCGAGGTGATCGAGTAAAATGGCCCCGTGTTCCACGAGCTCCGCTCGTGATTGAGCCAGAATCAGTCAGTCGTCCAAATAGTTCAAGCACTCGCATGCCTCTGAGTCTGAGAGGAGCGAGCGCTGCATCCACGCACCTCGTAAACGTACGAGGAGCCACGGACGAGCCGAACGGCAGGACTGTAAGCTGGTATGACTGGCCCTCGAAGGTGAATCTCAAGTATCGCCTGTGACGTGACGCTATCTGTATTTGAAAATACGTGTCCTTCAGATCTATTGAAATGAACCAGTCTCCTCTGCGAATATGCGTGAGGAGTTTCCTGGTTGTAAGCATTTTGAAACTGCGTTTCGCCAATGCTTTGCTCAGCTGTCTTAGATCCAGTATGGGTCTGAGATCCCTGTCTTTCTTGGGCACTAGAAAGTATCTGCTGTACAGCCCCCCCTCGCTTTGAGCTTGAGAAACAGGCTCCACAGTCCCTCTGCTCAACAGTTTTGATATTTCGGCTCGAAGTAGGTGTGCTACTTCTGTTTTGACCATAGTTTCGACGCGCGCTAAAAAGCGCGGAGGGCGTCGAAAAAAACTGTAGCGAGTAGCCTCCCTTTATAATGTCTAGGTTGGATGCGAAGCGCGCTCTGTTGGCTGGGCAACGGCAGCGCTTCGATGTGCTCTAACATGGGCGTTAAGCCTGTGACATTTGAGGCGGGGAGCGCGCTGATCACAGCGGGCAGATCGCTCGTCCTCGACCCCCCACGGTGCTTAACCGAGTGAGGGAGGGCCGAGCGGGTCCCGTGGGACTCGTGCTGTCTGTGAGTAATTGTGGGCTGTAAGCATGCACATTTACTGCTTTAGACTCGCTGTTTGCCTGGGCAGAAGGAACGTGCACGGGTTTCGTTTTTACAGAAACCACATGGCGCGTGTGACATAGCTTTTGTGGGCACTGAGGAGTGGGCACGTTTACTATGCAGTGCGCGCGATCGACTTGAGTAGCTTTTATGGGCGCGAGCCCTGTGTGAAGGGCTGTGCTTATATGTGGAGATGGGCACTGAGCAGTGGGCATCGTCACTACATTTATAGCACCATCGGCCGTGGCCGGGACACCAGAAATTACACCTTTTTCGGGAAATATCTGGGTAGCCGTGATAACGGTTTTTGTATGCAGGCAAGCGGGCAACCGTACAGGCTTGCACATCGCAAAAGACGCTGAAACAGTCACAATCCCTGGAACTGAAACAGCGGCGTGCTTAGGTGAGAGTTCGGCCGCGGCGACTCGTACACGGGCGCTTTCCTAGGATGGCTTCGGGGCTTCCGGCCTCACCGTAATCCTCTGCCGTGGTCCCCGCGGCGCGGGGCGACGGCCGGAAGAGCGCGAACGGGGTCTCGAGCTGCGTTGCTGAAGCTGTTGTGATAACGCTTTTGTGTGCAGGCAAGCTTGGGTGAGAGCTCGGCCACAGCAGAACTCGTACACCAGCGCTTCGATGAAGCAGCAGGAGTCGGGGGGTGTGGCTAAGACAGATAGAAAATCCGCGAGAGAGATAACCTCAGGTCCCATCTCGTCCCGTTTACAGAGGAGATCACCCTGGAATATCTGCAGCCATCGTGTGTAGTGCAGACGCAGCCTGCTCAGCAGCAGAAAAGATTCGCGCGAGCAGAGGTGACGTCATGCGGCAGGCTTTAGATGGCAACACCGCCTTCGTCCGCCGTCCAGCAGAGGGCGGACAAAGGTGCGTCGCTATCGCCTGTTCCACTGGCGGAAGTGACTGGTAGTTCCTGTTTTAAGCATCATCCAGTGTGGAGAATGCTAGTGAGACAGACGAACGAGTTTGCGCTGAATATGGAGCGTTCCAAGCCTTTGCCTCCTCTTCGTGAAGCTCAGGAAGAAATGAGGCGGGCTTTGAGAAGTACGCTCATCTGAAAGGAAACTACCATCCAGCCGGGAACGAGAGAGGGGGGGCTGGTGCAGACCACTCCTTCTCGATGTCAGCTCGTTTGCTGGGCTTCTGAGCAGAAGGCGCGAGATCCCCGGAGCTCTCTCAGCCCTCACTGCCCGAAGCTAGCAGAGAGCACGTGTCCTCTTCCCCCGCCGCGGCCCTGAGATCGACTTCCTCGGACGACGCGGCGGCAAACAGCGGGCGCTGCCCATTGGGAAGCGACGCAGGGCGAACCGGCGAGCTCGGTTGAGCTTAAGACGGTTCCGGAATCCGCTGGAAGCGGCGCTTTTACGGCGCCTCAGCGCAGCGGAGAATGCAGGCTCAGAGAAAAATGCCAAGCGAGTCCTCAGAGTCACCATGGTAACAGCTTGCAGTGAGGGCATCCACCGTCAGCGAGGGCGAGCGCTGCATGATCTTCACCCAGGCAGGAGACACAGATGACGTACCGGTCTCCCTCTCTGAGTGGGGCTCTGACGAGCCGCAGGAAGGCATCTTAAAAGCAGGGCGAACACACACACACGCATAAAGAACAGTTGGATATAACAGAATTGAAAGGATATGTGCGCCGGAACGCGCAGCAGGAACGGCAGTGGAAGGCGGCGTTGGCCAGCGGCTTCAGGAATAGCTCGTCCCGCTGAGATGCCTATCAGACGGCGCTTGCTTCCTTCGTGATCCAGCGATGCGTGAGCTTCGCTGAAGAGATGAAAAATCAGGTGAGTCAGCCTTTTCAAGCTCCTTTTATAGGGTTGGGCCACACCCGTTTCGGCGGGAAGTGGCATGAAGGGCGCGAAGCGCTCTTATGGGTCCATAGGCCGTCTCGCCTATGGCTGTTTACTGCTGCAAATGTGCTTTACAAAAATTCAAAATTAAGGATAATTTTTTGCTTCAGTATTTCGTGAAAAGAGACTTTTCCCGTAGCGTCTTAGCTAAGACGCAGTACGAGAGAACTCTCGTAAGAGAACAAACAGATCAGTGGTTTTCAATCAGGTGGGGACCCTTACACACTTCAAGGAGGCCACATGATTTAAAATAGGAAGAAAAAATGGATTTAAAATGGCTAAAGATGAAGAATCATTAGTGTTATTTTTAATGGGTCACAGACTCTAAGTATTTATTTCTAATTTACATTGTAATGTTGTCGGTTGATGACAAGTCAAGTCACCTTTATTTATATAGCGCTTTAAACAAAATACATTGCGTCAAAGCAACTGAACAACATTCATTAGGAAAACAGTGTGTCAATAATGCAAAATGATAGTTAAAGGCAGTTCATCATTGAATTCAGTGATGTGAATTTTCTCATCTTTATGACAATGGGCGGTTCTTGCTGTCTACGTCACGTGACCTTCCCAACATGCATACAACACACAAAAGTCATGAACTAGACCAAGCTGGACCAAGGTGAGCTTATGTGTATGAGGTTCCATTTGTGCCAAAATTATGTCGACATGTTGTCTGTCTATGCTATGTGTCTTCTCAACTTACTCCTGTCACCTTTCCTTGTCATTCCTTGTTTCCTTGACTGTGTCATCTTGCGTGTCAATGCAGCATGTGTCATGACTATGCATCGTTTCCCTCTGTCGTTACTACGTGTCGTCTTCCATGTCTATGCTATGCGTCGTTTCCCTCTGTCGTTACTATGTGTCGTCTTCCATGTCGTTGCTATGCGTCGTTTCCCTCTGTCGTTACTATGTGTACGGTGTACATTTTAGGACATCCTCAGACCTCAGTCTAAATGAAAAGGCGTCATGCCTCAGACTAAAAGGCTTCAGTCATCGAACGAAATGGTATCGCGCCTCGGACTGAAAAGCTTCAGGTCTCAGAAAAAATGAAGTCAGGTGTCGGGTCTCATAAAATTAGGCATCAGACGAAACGGACTCAGGTGGAGTATCGCGATGCCCCGCCCCATATGACGTCACACACACGCCGTTCAGAGGAAGTGCTGTATAATGGTTGATTGATGGCAAAAGGAGGTAAGCAGTGTCTGATATATTATATTTTAACAGTTTTATTCAAATGTTACACTAATTAAGTTATATAGGGAAGAGAACATGCATTTCGAGAGTCATGTATGCACGTTTAAAAAGTTAGTTAGCCATATTGCAACCAGCGAGCTTTATTTTGGCAAAGTAGTAAAATTACCGTCCTAAAATGTACACCGTACTCATAGTAACGACAGAGGGAAACGGTGCATAGCAATGACATGGAAGACGACACATAGTAACAACAGAGGGAAACGACGCATATCATAGACATGGAAGACGACACATAACTCATGACTCAACTCTTGAGGGTCAACTGGAACCTGACTCAACTCTGGAGGGTCAACGGGAATATGACTCAACTCTGGAGGGTAAACGGGAATATGACTCGACTCTGAAAGGTCAACCGGAACCTGACTCAACTCTGGAGAGTCAACGGGAACCTGACTCAACTCAGGAAGCCCACTGTAGCGGCCATCTTGTACTGTGGTGCTGGCTCAGCAGTCGTGACGTGAACAGTCTCTGGATCGGCAGCCGTGACGTGAACACTCCTGGGAATCTCTAGGATCTTTGACAGCATGGAGAAATAATCCAAAAACATCTCAGCGTCCATCTTGGGCGTTGGCGCTGAGCTCGCGGCCATCTTGCAGTGTGGCGCTGGACTGGTGACCACTTTGTGCTGTGGTGCTGTGCTGGCGTCCATCTTGCCTCGTGGCGCTGGGTTGATGACCCTCTTGTGCAGTGTCGCTGGACCTGCGGCCATCCTGGGCAGTGATGTTGGGCCGACGACCATCTTTTGCTGTGGCGCTGGGCTGGCGGCCATCTTGCCTCATGGCGCTGAGCTGGCAGCCATCTTGTGCTGTGGTGTTGGGCTGGCTTCCATCTTGCCTCGTGGTGCTGGGTTGGCAGCCATCCTATGCAATGGCGCTGGGTCGGCGGCCATTCTGCGCAGCGGCGCTGGGTTGCAGCCATCTTGTGCAGCGGCACTGGACTGGTGGCCATCTTGTGCAGCGGCGCTGGCTCGGCAGACTTGTGCCTCCTCTCCCCTCTCTCTCCACAATGGGGAGACGGCGGCTCCCATCCGAACCCAGGATCGACGGGGGGCCATAGTGGAGAGCGATGCCGGACCTCCTCTCGACCACTCACTCCTGCGCAACCTCCCCTGGTCCCACGGAACACAACCAGGCGGGTACCCTCAAAACCATTCCTCTCCCGCTCGGTGGCTGGGGAGGAAATTTGAACAGACATACCGCTGGATCTCGTTGATGGAGTCCTTCTGTGACGATCGTTGCCCAGAGAGACACAGGGAGAGTGAGAGATCCAATCGCAGGTATTTATTATCAATTCAAGGGTAACGTTAATCCAAATCGTGGTCAAACAACAATCCAAGGTCAAGCCAAAAATCAGTCCAAAAAACAAATTAACAAATAAACAATAGAGAGAACTGGAAAGGGAGAGGAACGGGAACTCGGATGACGAGAAGACAAGAGGGAATCTCGGAAGACGAGAAGGCTGATAGTACGAACGGAAAGGAATTTCCACCTTTCTGGTCAATGTATCCCTGCCTCTGCTTAATTATTTTTATCCCCGAAATAAAGTGGTCAGTGCTACTACACTATTGGCGAGACGGATCACAAAACCTATCACGGATCCGTGGTTTGATTAAAGTCAATTTTATTTTAAAATGCGCGCAGCCTCTCTGTGTTCACCACTCTGCAGACTTGCTCAATGTCCCGCCCACGGCGCTATCTGATTGGTTACACCTCACGAGTAATAGCCTATCAACACTTGCGAGACGGATGAAGCCGAGTCAGCTGGGCAGTGGAGTTGCTAACTTGGCGATTTTGTCACTATATTTTGCGCCTTTTTACCAAAAAAGCGACTAGCGACAAATCTAGCGAAAGTGCTGTTCCTCTCTGCACTCGTTGAACACAGCAGAAGCAGAGAGCGAGGCTCGCGCTGGGAAAGAGAGACCTCGCGCTCGTACGGCAGCACCAGAGAGTCTCAGAGACTAAATAATGATTGTCTATATTCAATTGTCTATAGATTGTATATAGACAATCATTATTTAGTCTCTGAGACTCTCTGGTGCTGCCGTAAGAGCGCGAGGTCTCTCTTTCCCAGCGCAAGCCTCTCTCTCTGCATCTGCTGTGTTCAGCAAGCGCAGAGAGGAGTAGCAATTTCAGTGAAAAAAAAAAAGTTATTTTGTTGCTTCTAACTCTATTTTATAAGCAAGTATAGCCGACATCAGTCACAGCACAACCACTGACTTTATCGTATGTGTATTTGATTTCATTAGTGCAGATTAATGTTTGAGAGCTGGTTATGTAGTCTTAATGGACCGCGTTTCAGTCATTATAATATTCATTCCGTTGTCTGACAACTGAAACATTAAAATATAGTAATGCAAACTGTTTTATTGAGAATTAAATTAAATGGCTAAATTAAAGTGCAGTATGTGAGCATAGAGAGGCAATACAATACGATGCACTTACGTCATAAATATGCTAATTAGTGAATGACGTCATATGGTTCATGTTCTCATGATTTATTTTTACCAATTAAAATGTTTCAAAAACACCCCCCCCCCCTCTCTGTTTTTTTCCACAAATCGCACCCTGAATATATGTCAGCTGTTTTGAAATGTTCAACAGTTATCCAGTGAAACAAATTACTCAGTGTTTTTCTGTCAATTGTTGCCTTTTTGATTTTGAATTGAAAATATACAATGCATAATTAAAAATACAAATATTATTTGCAAATAGTGCAAATGCATTACATTAAATTCTGGCTCTTTTACTATTTTATTTATTCTCTAAAATCTCTTTTAAGACCTATATTCCTCTAGTCTTTTGTTACTGTTTTGCCCTTGTTTGTCAGCTGGGGTTGTACGGATTGCTTTCAAGTTGCTTAAATATGAATTTAGACTTCAAAAATGGTCTATGCTGAATGCTGAATACACTTGCATTAGAGGAAACATCCTGGAATATTTTCCTCAAACTTTAATTTATCTTTGGCTGAAGAAAGAAAGTCATTTACATCTTGGATGGCCTGCGGTGAGAAAATAATCAGGAAATATTTATTTTTGGTTACACTATTGCTTTAAGAATGAGGGTTTTCCACAGATATATGAAGAAATTAAAAAAAATCTATAATCAATACAACAATATTCTAGTTGTTAATTTTTATTATTTAATATTTTTATTTATTTATTTAATTGTTTTAGTGTGTTGTTAAAATGAGCAGATTTGTCTTTAGAGCAGGACTACCAGAAATATCTTGGGAGGTCTTTAACCTTTTGGTGAACAGTGGTTGGAAGCACTGCAGCACAACATCCAAAAACCCAACAATATGGCACTTTTCATACAGCCAGTTTTTGCATGTGACACCAAACAAATGCGCAGAGTGTGCTTTTTATCAGCCTATTCACACAAGCACGTTAGTGGGTTTACAAGCAAGTGGAGTTAGTGTCTAACAGTCACACAAAAGAAGCACAGCTTGTCAGTAGAAGGCTTGGCTCAATCAGCCAACCATTGAAAAGGCAACAAAGAGCCAGGTGAAGGTGGCTGATTGAAGGGGTTACAGAGTGAAGGAAACTCAAAGGAAAATAGGAGCTCTACTTTGATTTGTTCACCATGATCAGAAGTTGGGTTCAGCCACTCGAGAGATCAAAAATGATTGTTCAGCCTCAAATCTCAAACCCATATGGTAATGGACAGCATGCACATTTCCTTGACAGTGACTTGTGGATGTGCATGTCCTTGAGCAGATAAGAGAGAGGTGTGGAGGGATGCATTCATGAGAAGAGGATGTGTGCTACATCCAGCCACGGGATGTCCCTCCACACACTTCCTGATCAGGAGTTCAGCCCACTCCATTTGGCAGTCACTTTGGAAGCATTTTTGTGATGTGCATCCAAAAACGCCCCAGTGGTGCTGGCACTGCCATTTCAGAAAATGCTTAGAGAGGGAACATCAAAGTAATTTCTGAAAAACAAGCCTGGTCAGATGCAAGGCACTGGAACATTCCTTCCTTGCTCAACTCTCATCTTCTGCTTTTCATCTGAGAGAGAGTACCAGGTAGAGCAGCGCTGATTATATACAACATTTGTGAAAAATGTAAAGAAAATGCATTAATTCTGAAGTTTTTTCAGTGGTGTGCACAGAGATACCCCTTGTGAAAAAGATGTGTGCTCAAATATACTGAATATGAACTTCTTCAAATCTTAAAAGTGTATTGAAAATGTTTTACTTTCAAATAATATTAATGAATATAAGCTCACTTAAGTGCACTTTCATGTTTTCAGTGCACATTGTAACAGCCAAATTAAACGTTTTGATTAAGATTTATTTTAAATTCTTTAAGTTTTAATAATCTTTTGTTTTACTGTAAAGAAGTACACTTTGTATTTTGACTGTGTTGTTGTAGTCAGTGTTGAGTAACATGCACTGCTTAATTACTTGATTGTTAGTGTGTTACTCAATGTTACATTTAAAAGTAATGTATTTGAATGTACTAAATTCTAACTTCATTGCAAATGTGTAATTACAAATATATTTAAATATGACAGTGTATCAATGTATATGTCACTAAATGTCATCTTTTACCATAAATGTAAATAAATAAAATTAATCTTATAAAGTAATTTAAAAAATGCATATTCTGATGACAATCAATTGAGTCAAAAACTTGGTGACTGAATTTAATATAAATTCAAACTATAATACTTTTTCATTTAATATGATTTAAATGCAATTTAGTGTCAGAATTTTTTTTTTGGACACTCCTTTTTATTATTCATTTATATTTACCAGATTCAGAATCTCATCAGGTCAGTCTTTCAGGGAGTGACTGTCCAGGAGAATGGAAAATGTGATAATGAGTTTTATCACAAACTTTCTGAAAGTGCACAGTTGCATGTTCTGTATGCCCACTGTCCGGTCTCTGCTGCTCCCATCCCCCTAAAATACACCCACCCTGCTCAAGCCAGACATCTCCCACACAACTGACGTTCCCATTTCAAATTCCAAGCAACAAAAGAGGCTGCCCACAGCCGGCACAGACAAACAGCCGGCTTGCAGTGCTCCAGTGGACACAGGGCCCTTGGCAGAAAGCCACTCACTGTAAAGAGGGAAAGAAATAGATCCCCCTTTTTTGACAAAATGAAGAAAACAGGGGTGAGCACCCCCAACTCCTTGAAGGAATGTGTTAATAATACACTTCATAAAGATGAAAAGGCCTTTGATATGATGAAGAGGGGAAAAAGCTTGGAAAACATCCAGTATCTCAAAAGTCTCTTTCCTGTGCACAGTATGCAGTGTGTTAGACTCTGAGTTACTGTAAGTGACTGTAAGAAGCACACAGTAGAGTCAAAGTTCACAGTCAAGTTTGATCAAAGTGTGCTGACAACAGAATTCTTACATACAGATTATTTAAATTATTTGTGATTTTTGGAAGATTTCTTTATTATTAATTACCTGTTAAATATCGTTATTTCCTAATTTGCTTTTAGGATATACTTAATTCCATGGCTGGATTTTAGTCAGTGTATCGCCTTAAATAATTATCAAAACTAATGCTTACTCAATGTTTATATTCTCCTCTTCTCTTCTCTTCTTGTTGTTTTTTTTTTTAAATCATGACATCATATTTCAGTAATTCTGTTTGATTTCATCTGTTTACATACAAATGTTTATTCACCATAATTGCTCAAAATTCCAGTGTGTGTGTGTGTGTGTGTGTGTGTGTACGCTCATGAAGGCTTGTTGAAGCATCTTCAGCCATGACAGCAAATATCAAAGAACATTCACATCTGACAGACAAATACTGAAATGTTGAATAAAATACTGAGTAATTAATTTGATTTAAGGATGCATAACATCTCTTGACATTTGATATGATTGGCCTTTATCCTTGTGTATCGCACCATCTGCTGGACCAAAGATACACTAAACCATTCAGTGTTGTTACACACACACACACGCACGCACGCACACACACACACACACACACACACACACACACACACACACACACACACACACACACACACACACACGCACGCACGCACACACACACACACACACACACACACACACACACACACACACACACACACACACACACACACACAAGCACGCACGCACGCACACACACACACACAATCTCTCTCTTCCTCTTCAGGAATGCCCCCTACGACGAGCAGACTGCAGCTGCTGTTATGAATGAAACATCTCTTTCTGTTCTTTGGCGTCACCATCTGAGTGTGATTAGAATCACAATCAAATGGTCATCCTGTCGAAAACTGTCTTTATTCTGCATAGAACTGATTTGTAAAGAGCAGTACGATGTGGAGGTTGTGTGAGACGTGAGTTTATCTGTGGAATCAGATAGACTCATGATGTCCTGGTTCCCATGGAGACAGGCTGCATGATAAATATGAATGAAATGAAAATATGTGTCAATCACTTAGAATGTGATTCTGTTTTAACAGATGTTGTGATTAGACATAAACACGAGTACAATAGTAAAGAAGTCAAGTCAAGTCTGCTTTATTGTTAGTTCTTCCACATGTACACATACACACAGAGAATTGAAACTGCATTACTCTCAGACCCCCAGTGCAGACAGATAACACTAACAGTAGAGCCTAAAAATACAGAGGAATGCAACAATTAGCACATATAATTAATACGGAACGGAACAGAATAGAATATAATAGAATAGAAAAAGTAGAAATTGGGATGGGAGCAGACAAAAGCAAAATAGAACAGAAGAATGTAAAAAATGACAGAACGTAATGAAAGAATATAGAACACAACGGAAAAGAAGAATGTAAAAAATAGGATTAGGTCATATAATTAAAAATGTAGAATAGAATAGAATAAAATAGAACAGAAGAATGTAAAAAAATATAAGATAAAGTGGAAGAATATAGAATAGAATAACGGAAAAGAAGAATGTAAAAAAATTGTATAAGACAAAAAAGAATGTGGCATAAAATAGAATAGAATAATGAAAAAATTGTGATGGACATATAATAATAGAATAGAATAGACAATAGAAGTACAAAAATTAGGATAAGACACAAAAAGGGGATATAGAATAGAATTGAATAGAATAGAATGCAGAAATTATGATGGGAACAGACAAGAACAAAACAGAATAGAAGAATGTAAAAAATAAGAAAGGACATCAAGAAGAATATTGAATAGAACACAACCGAAAAAAAAGAATGTAAAAATTAGGATGATACATAAAATAAAATAATTTAGGATAGAACAGAACAAAATAGAATAGAAAAAAATAAAATTATCTAAAAACTGTGATAGGACAGAATAGAATAGAATAGAATAGAATAATGTAAAAATTGCCCCTGCCCCATTAATCGCCGACGCCAAAGTGGCCTTTCGGTCCGATTTAGGTCCGGATCGCAGTTTACACCGAGAGGGACCGCGAGTGTGCCCTAGTGACGCCACTACTCCCCTGCCGCCTCGGAGATCTGTGCACGCGCGCGCGCACACACGCTGCGTGCAGCACCAGTCCTCTCTCTTCAGAGTGCAGTGTTGTGAACAGGCCGTATAATAGTGCTATGCTTTCTGTCAGCAGGCTGTGAAGAGCAGCTTCTGCACATGCGCAGTGTGTTTCCCGTCACATCACACAGAGCATCCTCCTCCAGGACCTGATGCTGACACCTGCCTCTCCGGCCTCCGCCGCGCTTCTCTCTCCGCTTCCCCGTGTCCGGCGCGCTCCCGTTCTTTCTTCGTTTCCCTGCGAGTCTGAGTCCTCGTCGTGGAACCGGAGCGGAGCGGACAGACATCATGCCACGGGCACCGGAGGCACTTCTCTGAAGACTGCGTCCGTCTGATCTGTTATGGAGTTCAACTCGTCATCTGTATTTGAGCAGCATAAAGGTATAAAACACTGCACTACACACACACACACACACACACACACACACACACACACACACACGGTTAGCGCCGCTTACACTGTTGCCATGGTAATGCTTATCAGCGGGCTTTGCCGTAGCATCATTTGCTTGTGTGATGTGAGGGATGCCATCTGTTTGTGTTCCAGTAACCCGCCAGAATGAAGAGCACTATGATGATTTGTATCACATGGAGTGAGGGTCACAATCACAGTGTTTCGTGATCAATTCGGGGGGTTCAGTTGTAGTCGGTGAGCTCTGTGACGGCAGCTCTGTCAGCAGATCACCCCCCCCCCCCCACACACACACACCCCAGACAATAACCTTATACAGTCTGTGTATATAACCCAAAGGAACATCTGATTTCTCAGTGGTGGCTCAAGCCAGAAGGATTCTCTCAGTGGCATATTTAATCTCATCAAGTTGTTTTCCTATCTCCTCATCAGTTAATTAATTCAAAGCATCCAATTGTTGGCACAGAGTAGTCTGAGAGTATTGAAGACTAAATGCTCAGATCATTTTGATTGCAGACCTCTAATGAGGTTTTGATTGAGATCTCTAAACAAAGACACATTCTCATCTAAGAGAAACACTGGCGAAATAAGAGAACTTCTCCTCTTGACCTGTTAATTTATGAGGAATCACATCTTCATTTCAGTTAGTATGCATTGAAAGAATGATGATTGTTGATTAATCTGAAGCTGACAAGTCAATGATAAGCAAGACTAAAGACTCTTATGACACTGACCTCTTGCCTTTATTCTTCGAAAACCTGACATAACAAATGATCAACAAACATGCCTTAGCTTACACCAGCAGACTGATTGGTCCTTTTGATTAATTTCCTCTCAGAAGCTGCGGAGGAGGTTGATCTGAATGTGGTGTACCAGGCAGCAGCAAACGGAGATGTGAACACGCTGACGGCCACGATACGAGAGGACCCGTCCATCCTCGAGTGCTGTGACAGTGAAGGTGTTTTAACAGCGTACTGCACTTTTAGACTCTACATGAAACTCACTATGACACTAGCTGTACCTTTGTGAAAATGATGTGCGCTTAACTAGTGAATGTGTACTTCAGGTAAACTTCAAAGTGCATGTAAAAGGTACCTGCACTTGCAGATTATATATAATATTAATTAATGTCCACTTAATGGTGGACATTAACAGTGTTCTTAAGTGAGTACATTTTCATGACTTTATTTCTTAAGATACTTAAGTACACTTTCCAAAATGAGTTTGTTTCTTTAAATGAACAGATTTGGAGAAATGTAGCATTGCATCACTTGCTCTGCAGTGAATGGGTGCTGTCAGAATGAGTCCAAACAGCTGATAAAAACATCACAACAAATGACAATAAAACAAATGTTGTCTTGTCTGAATAGGGAGAGAAATCTGCACAGATCAAGCACTGTTTATAAGCCAAAAGAGTCCAAAGCATTTCTAAACAAATATTTGGATATTAGTGGACACTGAAAGAAATTTTATATTCTATTTTGGATTACCTGTGGATTATTGTGATGTTTTTATCAGTTGTTTGGACTCTTATTCTGACGGCACCCATTCACTGCAGAGCATCCATTGCTGTGACACTGATGCAGCGCTACATTTCTCCAAACCTGATGAAGAAACAAACTCATCTACATCTTGGATGTTCTGAGGATGAGCAAATTAGCTTTTTAGGGGTCAACTATTCCTTTAATTTTAAATAATTGTTTTAATAATAATTTGTCATGTTTTAAAGAAGTACTTATTTTGATGTGTTGACTAACAAAATTAAGATGACATACTAAAATATGTGAAGAATTTGATTGGAATTTTAACTGCTATTCAATATTACACTTAAAATTAATATTTTAAACAAACATTAAAAAACTAAATGTATAGAAAAACATAATACACAAGTTTCAAGTATATTATAGTTTTACATTAATGCTTGTACATTTTAACCTTATTTTTTTAAGACAACAGGGTTATAAATGCACACGTCCTTGTATATATATATAAAGATATAAAGATGCTTGATTTTACAGATTTTACATTTTCATTTCATTGGAATTAACATTATATACATTTCACACACAAGAATCTCTTTAAAGTATGCTAAAGTCTGCTTCTTTTTTTCTTTTTTTCTTGTTTATGATATTCACATCACATAAGTAATACATCAAATGATGCAGCATGTTGAGAAGAGATGTGCTTTACATTGGAGTCAAAGTCAAAGTAAAAGTCACTTTTATTTATATAGCGCTTTAAACAAAATACATTGCGTCAAAGCAACTGAACAACATGGAGCAATATTTAGAAACCAAAATCTGATTAAGGGTGGGATGTTTTGCTGTGCCATGCACAACTCTAGCCATCCAAACCTCTAGTTTTGCATTGGAAAGAAAGCTAATGAACAGGCATTTAAAAAAGTACCTATAATCAATGTCATGCTAATCACACATTCAACAAATCTGAAACAGAAATGAGCTGCCATCATAAACAGACTACAGTAGAGCTGGCCTTTATGTGAATCTGAATGAGAGCTGACTGTGAATGTCTTGATGACAGGCTCCACACCGCTGATGCATGCTGTGTCTGGGAGGCAGGTGGATACGGTCAAACTGCTGCTGAAGATGGGAGGCTCTATCAATACACAAGACGCCTGTGGACGGACGTCCCTCTCTCTAGCCACATACCTGGTAAAGAAACTCTCCGAGGGTCACTGATGAGCTGCATTCCTTTAAAAATTCTGTAGGAACCATGCATCATGTACAAATTTGCAGTCACCTTCCTAGCTTTGACTGAATTATGCTTGTTTAGGTTTTTGAATGACTTGTCCCATAGTTTGATCTGATGGTTTTATCCTCTGCAGGGCTGGCTTGAAGGCTGTGTGTGTTTGCTTCGCAACGGTGCAAAACAGAACATTCCCGATAAGAACGGACGCTTGCCAATTCATGCTGCTACTGCCGAAACTGACTTCAGGTACCGAGGAACATAAACAGAATTGGTTTTCCCAAATAGGATAATGAAACAAAAAGTAGTGAGTACTCCAGTAGTATTTTCCTGTGCATCAAGCTGTGTAAACAACAACAACAACAGATACAGTTCAGTGGCGTTTCCTTCTTCTAACTGTCCAGAACACTTACATTTGACAAGATGACAATTAGACGATTCCTAAAAGTGTTGTTGAGTCAACATAAAATAGTAAGATATGTTGTTACAGTCAACATGAAAACAAAACCCGACCCTATTTACATTCCTGATACACATTCCATGATTCATCAATGCAAAAAGGGGAAAAAAGGGAGAAAAAATGGGTAAAAAAAAGATCAATCCCTCTCATTTTGTACACATACAATTTTTTTTTGTCCCTGTTGATTATCTGTTTCATGTTATGGACATGCAAAATGGTGTACGCAGTGTTTATAGAGTAATAATCATGTTTGTTTGATGAAGGCTCATGGCTGTGCTGCTACAGCAGTCAACACTGTGTGAAATCAATCATCAAGACAATGAGGTGAGTCAGAGCAGAGGAGTTTCAGTTTTGAGAAACCCTTTAAGAAAGAAAAGTGCACTTAAAAGTATTGAATGTGCACATGTAGTTGTCATGGATATTGTGGTTTCAAAATTGTGGTTAAGTTTGGGAATTTTGGAAATAAGATTATTGATTGGATTTTCATTGGATATTTGTGGCGATTTATACAAACTGTATCATACACAAACATAAATAGAAAACAAAAGTTTTTTGTTTGGTCATAAGCAGACATGCATACTAATACATTTGTAAAACAAAAAAAAAGAAGATATTTTTTTCTTTGATTCATTTGTGAGTAGAACTTGTTGAAGTTGTATGGTAACAGAAAACTGGCTAGAAGGTGAAACAGCATCACAGTTGAGCTAGCTAGCATAGCGTCTTAAATTGTTAGCGAAATGGTGTTAGCTAGCTTACATTTAACATATCTGATTTAGGCTACTGGCTACTGTATAGACACATTTTGATTTAGTGTTTGCTAGTTAAACTTTAATACCATAGACTAAATGTATTTACCCTATAGTAATATCATCTAAAATTACTTGATTGAATGCAATCTTTGGGCTCAAATGCAGTAATGTGACTTCAATAGTCCTAGATTCTAGAAGTTATCTGTACAACTGATTGAGGAATGCACACGGTAGAAATTCATCTGCATTGCAGTGCAGTTTGCATTAAATCTGCTTGTCTTAACCAAGTTTATGATGCAAGGTTTTTTTTTCCCAATGTAACCCAATTTATGTTTCCTGTAATTTTGCAAATGTCTTGCTTATTACCATGGATTCCTGTTCATTTCCATATATATCCAAGTGTAGAGTTTCCTACTTTAAAAATTGCTGGAATTTTTCAACCCTGCTGAAGGAAGTGACAGTTATAGATACTTGGTAGGGTGCAGCTGTGTAACGCTCTGATTGTAATTGGCAGGGAATGACAGCTCTTCATTGGGCTTCTTTCCATAACCGACCGGAGCATGTGCAGGCCCTGCTGCAGAAAGGAGCAGACCCCACACTTGTGGACAAAGACTTCAAAACAGCTCTACACTGGGCTGTGCAGGTACAAGAAGTCATAAACAAATACGTAATTAATCTAAAGCGCTACTTCAGTTTTCTTACATACAACATATTCTACACTAAGTACACTTCTGTAATGACTCTGCTAATGTCTGTTCAATTAAAAAGTCACACCTTTTTCTCGGACTACCGAGTTTCTATCCATCTACCAACAGTCTATCTTTGTCTCTACTGTTTTTCTCTACTATCTCTACTATCTTTGTTTACTGTAACAGAGGGGTCAAGACACATTTATGTGCTGTGAAAGCTCTACAGACTTCCACATGAATTAAGACACCCATTCCCAGCACCGCTTACATGTTATCTTTGTCTATTACAGTAATTGTACTTGTACTTACTACAAGTAATTGTATTTTCATTATTTAGTGTACTATTTCTTACCCTGTTTTAAGAAATAATCTGTCTACATCTATGTTTTAAAAATAATTATATTTACAATTACAGGTAGGTTGTCATGTTTCATCAAGTAATACAATTTATGTCTTTAAAAATTAATAAAAAAAATGGTTAATATATGTAATTGGTTATTTATTTATATGTCTCATTGTTTTCAACTCTTTGGCAGAGCGGCAGCCGGTTAATGTGTTCTCTCATTCTCGACCATCACCTGGGATCCTCTGTGATCAATTACGATGATGAGAACGGGAAGACCTGTGTTCACATTGCAGCCGCTGCGGGCTTCAGTGACATCATCTATGAACTGTCTCGTGTTCCTGAGACTAACCTGCAAGCTTTAGATGTGGATGAACGGTACATGTTGTGTGATATTTAAGTCGAGGGTCAACTAGGACAAAACTAGTGCGCAACAGAAATTAATTTACTCACACTGTATGCATTACTAAACTATGTGTGTTCATGTTTGTTTCTCATTATACAACATACTCTCTGTTTTTCTGTCAGCACCCCTCTTCATTGGGCCGCTGCAGCAGGGAAAGATGACTGTGTTCAGGTATTGTTGGAGCTGGGAGTGGAGCCCAACCCTCGAGATATTAATGAGAATACGCCACTCACATACGCCATGTACTGCGGCCATACTGCCAGCATCAAACTCCTCTCCACTGAAAACAGGTTTGTTGGAAATCAAAAAACTGTATTTTAGTTGTCACTTTTGTCAGGTAAATACTGACATATCCATGACTTTTTTAAAGAAGCAATGTCCCATCAGAGTAAGGCTACCCAACATTACCAGTAATAAATAAATCCAAAAGCCTCCTGTAGTGGAGTTTCACAGTACTCTGGAGGAGTTTCTGTAAAACATTTTTAACAAAACATCCCCAGACCATCACACAAACATCACTCGTTGTTTGAATAGGAAGGCAGATCCCCAGTCATCACTGTTGGGAACGTTACTTTTAAAAAGTAATTAGTTATAGTAAATCACTACTTGTTCCAAAAAGTAACTGGGTTAGTAACTGAATTACTCTATAATAAAAGTAACTCGTTACCAGGGAAAGTAACTATTTGCGTTACTGTAAAAAAAATTGCTATTTTTCAAAGAATTTTTTTTTTTTGCAGTTTTCACAAGTCAGTTGAAATGAGTAGAACAGACAGGTGTTCGTACATAACTTTCGATATTTATTGCACGTCTACAGACAGCAAGAGTTGTACTTCAAGTATTATCTTTGTAAGAAAAGTGTTTTTGGCCACTAGCTTTGTAGATGCGTGTGTCACACATTACATGTACACATTACATGCACGTTCTTGCCTTTGACTACAATGAATTTGAAGTAGTGCTTATATCTCCACCTTGAAAATGCCAACTTTTCATCGGATTGCTCCTGACTCGCCATTTCTGCTGCTGCTGCAAATCTTCGTGTAACTGTTGCGTGTGTGTGTGTTTGGCGCCGCTGGCGCGTGTGCCTGCATGTGTGTAAAAACACTGGCTCTGATTGGCTACCATGAAACACATGACTCTGCCTTAGCCAATCATAATCGCTTATCTCGTTATTAACCCACCTGCTCACTCGCTGTGAGTCAGGGGTGCGTTCGGATTGCATAGTTTATTAAATCAATGCATAGTAACGCACCGCATTTAACGTTCAGTAATGTTAACGGTGTTGTAACGACGGGAAAAGTAATTAGTTAAATTACCCCGTTACTGAAAAAATATCGTCGTTACCTAACGCCGTTCTTTTAAACGCCGTTATTCCAAACACTGCCAGTCATAGGGGCAGAATAAAAGCTGAAAGCTGGGTGGAGTGGAAATGAATTAGAGTCTAAAAATCAACCAAGGGTTGAGAGCCAGGACAACAGTCCAGTGATTAAGACAACCTCTCCAAATGTCTAGGCAAGTGTAATGTTGAGAGAACTGCAGGACGTCATAAGCAGATAGAGCAGACCAAAAACAGGGCAGAGATGGAAAGCGAGAATGAGCACCAGGACTGAACAGGACCGGGCCGATGGTGATAGGGGCATTTGTTGCATGCCTCCCTAGACTAAGGTCAGGGAGGTGGTTACACAGAAACTTATGAAAAAAAGAAAGAAAGGAAAAAAATAACTCTTGACAGACATTCAGGGGCTTTTCTTTTCTGTCACCGCACTCCACAAAAATCACACAAATTTTTGTAATACTCGAGAAGATGATTTATTTGTCAAGTTCAAAAGGAGTACAAAGAGGGGAGCAAATAAACCTTCAAAAGGGGACCAGGCAAAAATAACAAGTAAAAAAGGTCTAACTTACTTCCTAAACTCACAAAATTCAAAATAAACAACAAAAGTCTTACCTTACTCCCTCTCTAACCAAAAACAGGAGAAAACATGAACAACATTTTTAATAAGAGAATCCAAGATGGCAGCTATCTAAGGTCTGCTCAGTGTCTCTCTCTGGACTGATTCCATTTAAATGGATTTCATAGTATTTTACTCCTTTTAAGTTGTAGTTTTTAAGTTGTACAAGTCGTTTATATGGAAATTTCATCTTGAACTTTTAAGAAGATTGTGGACTACTATGAGTTTAAAAATGACACTATACCTCTGCTCTGAGCTAACTTTGCTAACCTGAGGCTGATCCAACTGATCCTATTAGCCCAGGCTAAACAGAGCTAGGCAAATGGGCCTGAGCCTGCTATATTCTCCTGGAGCTTGGGCTAACCAGCCTGAGCCTGGTATATCCTCTTGGAGCTTGGGCTAACCAGCCTGAGCCTGCTATATTCTCCTGGAGCTTGGGCTAACCAGCCTGAGCCTGGTATATCCTCTTGGAGCTTGGGCTAACCAGCATTGAGCCTGCTTCATCTTCTTGGAGCTTGGGCTAACCAGCCTGAGCTTGCTACATCCTCATTCGAGCTTGGGCAAACCAGCCTGAGCCTGCTACATTCTCTTGGAGCTTGGGCTAACCAGCCTGAGCCTGCTACATACTCCTGGAGCTAGGCTAGCGGGCCTGGCCTGCTTCATTCTCCTGCAGTTTGGGCAAACCAGCCTGAGTCTCACCCATCATCCTGGAGGCTAGGCTAACGGGCCTGGCCTGCTACATTCTCCTGGAGCTTGGGTTAACAAGCCTAAGCCTGCAACATCACTGTGGAAGCTGGGCCATACTCTACAAGATAAACTGGTACTGTTATTAGTCAACTTTACTATTAGTAAATTAATGACGATAGCATTTTTCTTAATTTTCTTATCCCTGTTGCTCACTTGGAACTTGAAACCGGGCACTGATCCTAGGGTGAGTTGTTTTAATAATATGGTGGGCATACAGGATACCTACTATAGTGGCACAAAAACCAGTATTGACATGCACCAGGAACCATTACACTTTTGTTGGAACCTGGACTTCTGGATGGATCTGTATTGGGATTTGCCTAAACTGCAAAATTTTTTTGCTTTGTATAATTTGTCTTTCTCAATTAATGACAGGCATTGCCTGGTTTCAGCATATGATAGGCCTGCTTCAAAATATACTGTGAAATGCAGATTGATTATTACACTACTCCTACTTTTATCTGGAAATGTGCAGCCCAATCCTGGCCCCTGTTTGCAATGTGTCTTGACCCCTGCTGAATTTAAATCAATGCCTGGACTTAAATTTGTTCATCTTAATGTTCGCAGTTTACTACCCAAAATGGACATGGTTAGAATTTGGATTGAATCTACAGATGCAGACATAGCGATAATTTCGGAAACATGGTTGACGAAAACAATTACTAATGAGGATATAAATGTGCGTGGGTATAATGTTTTTCGCAGTGACAGACCGAAGAAAGGTGGTGGCGAAGCTATCTATGTTAGGTCAAGATTTGGTGCATCAGTTGTTCTGTCTGAGTCTCTCTGTAAGTAAATGGAGTTTTTGGCCTTAAATGTTGAAATATTTAAGTCCCTTTCAATAACAGTTGTGGGGTGTTATAGACCTCCATCGGCCTCCAGGGAGGCTTTATCATCTTTAAAGCTTCTTTTGTCCAGATAAACTATAGGGAACTTTTACTGGCCGGGGACTTGAATTGGGACTGGCTAAATGTTGTTTCTGATTAATTTAAATCTTTCTGTGATTCTGTCAGTCTTAGCCAGTTGGTAAATGTACAGTACCTACAAGGCCTAATCTCAAAAATCCAGAAAAATCTACTTTAATCGACTTGATTCTAACAAATGTCCCTCATAAATTTTTATCCATGGGTGTCTTTTGTAATGATCTGAGTGATCATTGTGTTATTGCTACTTCGAGAGGCAGTAAAATACCCAAATGTAAATCGCAAATTATTAGAAAGAGGAATTTGAAAAACTTTAATGAACAAGCCTATCATCATTATCTATCTTTGATTAACTGGGGACAGCTAGGCCTGTTGCCTGACGTTGAGTTTGCCTGGACACTTTTTAAGGAGAGTTTTGAGAAAATTGTAAATAAACATGCTCCTTGGACAAAGCACAGAGTGAAGGGACGGGAAAACCCTTGGTTTTCTCCAGAGTTGTCAGACATTATCCATCAGCGAAATGTGGAATGGGCTAAAGCTAGAAATGGTGATTCTGCCACTGACTGGTCCATTTTCAGACAACTAAGAAATAAATGTACCTCTCTTATCAAAAAGGCTAAATCAGAATATTATTTATTAGTCACAAGTGAAAACCTCAATAATCCACAGAAATTTTGGAAAGTCATCAAGTCTCTTTCTGTGAATAAAAGTAATGAAGCCCTCCCAAAATTTGTCTTAAAAAACTCTCTCCCAGTCTATGACAGAGTTGATGTCTTAAATTGCTTTAATGAGCATTTTGTATCAGTTGGTTCTCTGTCCGAGTCGACAGGAGTAGTCGCTGTCACTCCATGCACATACTCCTCAGTGTTTTCTGGAGAGCCTTTCAATTTTGTTTCTTTTACTGTGCAGCAGGTACATGGCGCTCTTAAAGCGTTAGATCACAGAAAACCTCCTGGACCAGATTTAATAGAGCCTTACTTTTTGAAAAAGGCGGCTGATTTTGTTGCAGAGCCCCTTACAATTCTTTTTAATCTGTCAATTCAAAACAATGAAATACCATCAGTTTGGAAGTCAGCTTTTGTTACTCCCTTGTTTAAAGGAGGGGATCCAGCAGTTTTAACTAACTATCTGCCTATATCTAATTTGTGTGTTTTGTCAAAAATTTTAGAATCCCTTGTTTCAGACCAAATAAAAGAGTTTTTATACTCAAATTAACTCCTTTCTAAACTGCAGTCAGGCTTCAGGAAAAAGCACAGTACCATCACTGCTGTTACAAAAGTAATTAATGACATACTTGTCGCTCTTGATAGAAAGCAATTCTGTGCATCACTTTTTCTTGATCTGTAAAAAGCTTTTGACACAATGTCAAAGTCAAAGTCAAACTCACCTTTATTTATATAGCGCTTTAAACAAAATACATTGCGTCAAAGCAACTGAACAACATTCATTAGGAAAACAGTGTCAATAATGCAAAATGATAGTTAAAGGCAGTTCATCATTGGATTCAGTTATGTCATCTCTGTTCAGTTAAATAGTGTCTGTGCATTTATTGACAGAATGGAGAAAAAAACCTTGGGAGAAACCAGGCTCAGTTGGGGGGCCAGTTCTCCTCTGACCAGACGAAACCAGTAGTTCAATTCCAGGCTGCAGCAAAGTCAGATTGTGCAGAAGAATCATCTGTTTCCTGTGGTCTTGTCCTGGTGCTCCTCTGGGACAAGGTCTTTACAGGGGATCTGTATCTGGGGCTCTAGTTGTCCTGGTCTCCGCTGTCTTTCAGGGCAGTAGAGGTCCTTTCTAGGTGCTGATCCACCATCTGATCTGGATACGTACTGGATCCGGGTGACTGCAGTGACCCTCTGATCTGGACACAGACTGGATCTGGTGGCCACGGTGACCTCGGAATAAGAGAGAAACAGACAAATATTAGCGTAGATGCCATTCTTCTAATGATGTAGCAAGTACATAGGGTGTTATGGGAAGTGTTTCCGGTTCCGGTTTACCTAATTAATGCAGCCTAAAAATCCTTTAACGGATTTGGATATTAAAAGCATATTAGTATGTTATGTGTATGCCAGGTTAAAGAGATGGGTCTTTAATCTAGATTTAAACTGCAAGAGTGTCTCTGCCTCCCGAACAATGTTAGGTAGGTTATTCCAGAGTTTAGGTGCCAAATAGGAAAAGGATCTGCCGCCCGTAGTTGATTTTGATATTCTAGGTATTATCAAATGATCAAGTTTTGAGAACGTAGCGGACGTAGAGGATTATAATGTAAAAGGAGCTCATTCAAATACTGAGGTGCTAAACCATTCAGGGCTTTATAAGTAATAAGCAATATTTTAAAATCTATATGATGTTTGATAGGGAGCCAGTGCAGTGTTGACAGGACTGGGCTAATATGGTCATACTTCCTGGTTCTAGTAAGAACTCTTGCTGCTGCATTTTGGACTAGCTGTAGTTTGTTTACTAAGCGTGCAGAACAACCACCCAATAAAGCATTACAATAATCTAACCTTGAGGTCATAAATGCATGGATTAACATTTCTGCATTTGAAACTGAGAGCATAGGCCGTAATTTAGATATATTTTTGAGATGGAAAAATGCTAGAAACGTGGCTTTCTAAGGAAAGATTGCGATCAAATAGCACACCTAGGTTCCTAACTGATGACAAAGAATTGACAGAGCAACCATCAAGTCTTAGACAGTGTTCTAGGTTATTACAAGCGGAGTTTTTAGGTCCTATAATTAACACCTCTGTTTTTTCAGAATTTAGCAGTAAGAAATTACTCGTCATCCAGTTTTTTATATCGACTATGCAATCCATTAGTTTTTCAAATTCCTGTGTTTCACCGGGCCGCAAAGAAATATAGAGCTGAGTATCATCAGCATAACAGTGAAAGCTAACACCAATTGTGTCAAATGCAGTACTAAGATCCAATAAAACTAATAAAGAGATACACCCACGATCAGATGATAAGAGCAGATCATTTGTAACTCTAAGGAGAGCAGTCTTAGTACTATGATACGGTCTAAATCCTGACTGGAAATCCTCACATATACTATTTTTCTCTAAGAAGGAATATAATTGTGAGGATACCACCTTTTCTAGTATCTTGGACAGAAAAGGGAGATTCGAGATTGGTCTATAATTAACTAGTTCTTTGGGGTCAAGTTGTGGTTTTTTGATGAGAGGCTTAATAACAGCCAGTTTGAAGGTTTTGGGGACATATCCTAATGACAATGAGGAATTAATAATAGTCAGAAGAGGATCTATGACTTCTGGAAGCACCTCTTTTAGGAGCTTAGATGGTATAGGGTCTAACATACATTTACATTTACATTTATTCACTTAGCTGACGCTTTTATCCAAAGCGACTTACAATTGCCACATATGTCAGAGGTCGCACACCTCTGGAGCAACTAGGGGTTAAGTGTCTTGCTCAGGGACACATTGATGTCTCACAGTGGATTCGAACCCGGGTCTCTCACACCAAAGACATGTGTCTTATCCACTGCGCTAGCACCACCAACATACATGTTGTTGGTTTAGATGATTTAACAAGTTTATACAATTCTTCCTCTCCTATGGTAGAGAATGAGTGGAACTGTTCCTCAGGGGGTCTATAGTGCACTGTCTGATGTGATACTGTAGCTGACTGCTGAATGGCTGCAATTTTATCTCTAATAGTATTGATTTTAGAAGTAAAGTAGTTCATAAAGTCATTACTGCTGTGGTGTTGGGAAATGTCAACACTTGTTGAGGCTTTATTTTTCGTTAATTTAGCCACCTGTATTGAATAAATACCTGGGGTTATGTTTGTTTTCTTCTAAAATATAAGAAAAGTAATCGGATCTAGCAGTTTTTAATGCTTTTCTGTAGGATATGTTACTTTCCCGCCAAGCAATACGAAATACCTCTAGTTTTGTTTTCCTCCAGCTGCGCTCCATTTTTCGGGCTGCTCTCTTTAGGGTGCGAGTATGCTCATTATACCATGGTGTCAAACTGTTTTCCTTAACCTTCCTTAAGCGTAAAGGAGCAACTTTATTTAAAGTGCTAGAAAAGAGAGAGTCCATAGTTTCTGTTACATCATCAAGTTGTTCTGAGGTTTTGGATATGCTCAGAATTTTTTTGGTTACATCAGGAAGATAATTTAAAAAGCAGTCTTTTGTGGTAGAAGTGATGGTTCTTCCATACTTGTAAGAAGAAGTAGAATTTACAGTTTTGACTATATGAAGTTTGCACAGAACTAAATAATGATCTGAGATATCATCACTTGGCTGAATAATTTCAACACTATCATCTAGAGTATGATTTCGACAATGAGTAGGTCCTGAAACGTGTTGTCTAACACCAATAGAGTTCAGAATGTCTATAAATGCTGATCCCAATGCATCTTTTTCATTATCAACATGGATATTAAAATCACCAACTATTAAAACTTTATCTGCAGCCAGAACTAACTCGGATGTAAAATCACCAAGCTCTTTAATAAAGTCTGTATGGTGCCCTGGTGGCCTGTATACAGTAGCCAGTACAAACGTAACAGGGGATTTATCATTAACATTTGTTTCTCTGGATAATGTTATATGAAGCACCATTACTTCAAACGAGTTATACTTGAAGCCTGCCCTCTGAGAAATCCTGATAACGTTGTTATAAATTGAAGCAACACCTCCACCTTTGCCTTTTAGACGCGGCTCATGTTTATAACAGTGATCTTGGCGGGTGGACTCATTTAAAATAATGTAATCATCAGGTTTTAGCCAGGTTTCAGTCAAACAGAGTACATCTATATTATGATCAGTGATCATATTATTTACAAAAAGTGTTTTCGTAGAAAGGGATCTGATATTCAATAAGCCAAGCTTTATCATTTGTTTATCCATATTGTTTTTTATTTGTTGAACCTTAATTAAATTGTTAATCTTAACTTGGTTTGGACGTTTTTTGTATTTTCTAGTTCGGGGAACAGACACAGTCTCTATAGTGTGATATCTAGGTGAAAAAGTCTCTATGTGCTGAGAATTAACTGACCTCTGTGACGGGAGGCAGCTAGCAGACGGTCGGTTTAGCCAGTCTGTCTGCTTCCTGACCTGGGCCCCAGTTAGTCAAGTATAAACACTAAGACTATTTGCCATATTTCTAGAGAGAAGAGTGGCGCCACCCCAGGAGGGATGAAGGCCATCTCTTTTAAACAGGTCAGGTCTGCCCCAAAAACTCGTCCAATTGTCTATGAAACCTATGTTATTCTGTGGGCACCACTTAGACATCCAGCCATTGAGTGATGACAATCTGCTATGCATCTCATCACCACGGTAAGCAGGGAGGGGACCAGAGCATATTACAGTGTCTGACATCGTGTTTGCAAGTTCACACACCTCTTTAATGTTATTTTTAGTGATCTCCGACTGGCGAAGTCAAACATCATTAGCGCCGGCATGAATAACAATCTAACTGTATTTACGTTTAGCATTAGCCAGCACTTTTAAATTTGCCAAGATGTCAGGCGCTCTGGCTCCCGGTAAACATTTGACTATGGTGGCTGGTGTCTCTATATTCACGTTCCGTACAATAGAATCACCAATAACTAGAGCACTTTCATCAGGTTTCTCAGTGGGTGCATCACTGAGTGGGGAGAACCTGTTTAATGTTTTGATCGGAACAGAAGAGCGGTGTTTTGACCCACGACTACGCTGCCTTACCGTCACCCAGTTGCCCTGCTACAGGGGCTCTGTTTCCGGAACCGAACAATGTACAGGAATCCCTGAGCTAGACGCATCCAAAGCTGTATCTAGAGCCCTAACATTCTTACTGTCCTCAATTAAAGTTTGGATGCGTGTCTCTAATTCTGAAATCTTCTCTGTCAGCCTAACTATTTCCCTGCATTTATCACATGTGAATCCCTTATCAGCGACAGATATATAAACTGTACATGTGGCAAGAGGTGCAAGTAACAATAACAGGAGAAGCCATTACTCACCGCGCTTGATGAAAATTCTTACTGCGGTTGTTTGATGAACTTGTGAAAAACTGGAGCGAGAGAGAGGAGAGGAGAAAAGAAAAACAGCGATGGGTTCGAATGAAAACGCTAATGACAAGCTAACGAGTGCTAACGCTTTGCAGGTGCACTGCACTCACGGATATAAAATAAAAGTGAACGATCAAAGTTAATCTGATAAGATTGATCGATAATATCAGAAATATGGTGTGAATTAAGTTATATTTTACCACTTTAAAAAACAGAGAGTGATAGTAAGATAAATATTCTAGAGAAAAAATAAAATAAAAACAGCTACACGGAGCTACGATTTGCTACAGAAGGCCAACAGGAAGTAGAGAAAACACTGTCCAACAGCGACACCCGCAGGCAGGAGTCCTGTCACGAAAACTAATCAGGCCACCCACAGATAATTACAAACTGAGAGATTACTGATCAATTCCGTATCAATCTTAAGGGATAACACACAGTGGACCATCCTGTTTTAAAGCAAAGGCTTCTTTGTCTGGGATTGTCTGATTGTATAGTTTCCTGGTTCATGAATTATCTGAGTAACAGGACTCAATGCATTAAATGTGTTGGTCTATGTTCTGCATTAGTGAAGGTCCACAAGGGGGTGCCACAAGGCTCAATATTAGGTCCTCTCTTGTTTATTATGTATATAAATGAACTAGGCCACAATGTGTCGGATGCTAATATGCATTTCTATGCTGATGACACGATTATTTATTGTTTTGGATCGTCCCCAGCTAAAGCGGTTGAGTCTTTTCAGAAAGCTTTTGATGTGGTTCAACGTACGCTTATGCAGCTTAAACTGGTTCTCAATGCTGATAAGACCAAACTGATGCTGTTTAGTAATACTAAGAAGGTCTCTCAAGCTCCTCCTCCTGTGTTCACTTTGAATGGAAGTTTCATAGAGGTGGTTCATTCTTATAAGTACCTTGGTATCTGGCTTGATGATGCTCTCACTTTTAAGCCTCATATAGACAACCTTGTGAAGAAACTCAAACTTAAACTGTCCTTTTTCTTTCGAAATAAATTTTGTTTTTCTTTTAAAGCAAAAAAGCAGCTAGTCACTGCAACATTTTTATCTGTCTTAGATTATGGAGACCTGGTGTATAGGACCGCTTCAGCACAATGTCTGTATAAGATTGACACTGTTTATCATGCGTCTCTGAGATTTATTACGAATTGTAAAAACTTGACCTATCATTGTAAATAATATTCCAGAGTGGGATGGCCATCTTTGTCCAACAGGAGATCAGGGCACTGGCATACTTTTATCTATAAGACCATGCTTGGTCTTTTGCCATCCTACATCTGTACTTTAATCACATGGAGAAGTGTTGGTTCTTATTCATTGTGATCAAATGATCACTTGCTGCTCTTTGTTCCATTTGCCCGTACAGAACTTGGAAAAAGGGCTTTTGTCTACTCCGCTTCTTCTGCATGGAACTTTTTGCAAAAAGACTTGAAATCATCTGAACTTATTTCCTTTAATGCTTTTAAGTCCATATTGAGAGAATCTGAAATGACCTGTTTAAATTGTAAATGTTTTTAATTATTTGTATTGTATAACTTTTATAAATGTAATTGACTGTGTTTTTGCTGCCTCTTGGCCAGGACTCCCTTGAAAAAGAGGTTTTTAACCTCAATGGGACTTTCCTGGTTAAATAAAGGTAAAAAAAAAAACATCCACCTCATGAGTAAACTAGAACTCGTCACCTCACTTTCATGAAATACCATTTAAAATCATTTCCATCTGAAGATTTTGGCCCCCACCTGTGCTTCAGAACCCCATCATCTCAAAAGCATCCTATCCTTGCCATTAAGAGCTTGCGACTGTCACTGATGAAGTTCTCAATTGTAGGGTCTAACTTCTGGGCAGCAGCCAAATGGTCCTTACCCACTAAGGAAGTTCAGCTGGGAGTCATTCTTAGGCACCATTTCATTCTCAACATATGACTTGGACTCAACTGGTTTAGGTTGCACAGTCAAGAAAGAATGAGATAGATCAACAACATCTTGAATTTTTATTGACTTGGACCGCGCAACAGCACATGCTGGAAAAGCTAGAAGAAGCATCGCAGAGAGATCAGGCAAATTTCAAACTACTGGCTTGCTTACATTTATTGGACTGGGAAAAACATTACCATAGGCAAGGACATTTCCCAGTTTGAGGCTGACATTGTCTATGGGGAACTTTTTACACACACCCAGCTGGACCAAGCCCGTAACAATGTCAGACTTCAAGTTAATAGTGTGTAACAGAACACTAATCCACCCCATCTCGATACAAATAACAAAGGACATTCACGCCAGTATATGAAACATCAGAGAAGGGCAAAATGAAGGGATTATAGGAAAAGTGCATATTCACCAGTAAGCACAGCTGCATAAGAAGGTTTTGACACTTCTTGTTCATTTTTAATGAACGACAATGTTTTCTGGTGCAAAAAATCTTCCAGTAAGACCAATTCTCACAATTCTTCATAAGTGGTAATCTTACTGGAAAGACACCACTTTTCAAAAAGCGTTTTATTTACTCTGGCGTATTCAACATAATTTTGTTTGGCTTTCTTTGAACACGATTTGTCTCCAGCACCAATTAATATGCTCTCAACATGACTGCTTTCACAGTGTTATTGTCCAGTGACTCCTCAATTGGCTCTTCTTGTGGTTTGCCAATGAGATTAGACTGCAGCAGCAAAGCCCACATCTTTCAGCCAATACAACCTTGCAGCAACATGCTCAAAAGCAATAAAATAAGAGTCTACTTCTGATTTATGAAAGGGCAGTACTAATTTGACATACCAACATCAAATTCAGATTTAGACACAAAGCTATCAATAGAGGAAGGTGGTCTAGAACAAGGTACAGGTATCGGTTGACTACTTACAGTTTGCTTCTAACTCAAGCTTAAGCAACTTAATGTCTCGATCTGCTTGGAATTCAAGATCTCAGACAAAGCAGCTGTGTCTCATGCTCCTGCTTCTATAATGTGAGATCAAGCTCTTTTAATTGCAGGCTAACATGAGGATCTACCGAAGCTGCTTTATTTGGCAAGTTCAAAAAGAGTACAAAGAGGGGACTAGACACTAGACATAACAAAGCACAACTCAAACTTGACTGGACTAGACTAGAGAAACATAAGAAACATAAGAGAAAGAAGACACAACATAAAGAAGAAGATGATAAGACAACACAAAGCCCTTTAACCAGTTGCCCTACTCAGCCATATCCATCTGGACCACTCCCTGGAGTACAGGTGTTGGGAGAAGAAAGCACATCGGTGCACCTTACTATCCTCCAGAGATGTCTGGAAACAACTTTCCCAACTCCCACATCCAACACATCCACCTCCTCAATGAACTGGGTTAGTCCTCCTCAAGACAAGAGCCAAAGTAAAGTAGGCCCTAAGAGTCTCAAAGGCAGACTAGGCAGAAGAAGACCACTGGAAGAAAGCTACCTGACTGTATTCAAATAAAGCAATGATAAAAATCTAAGCAAAGAAAATATTGCAAAGTTTATAAAGAAGCAACGCCCCTTAGAGTCAATAACTGGCTCCCCAATTAGCAGTAATAACCAAACACCTCCCTTTAGTAGAGTTACACACCACTGTGAAGGAATTTCAGCAAAACATTTTTATCAAAACATCCCCAGACCATCACACAAACACCACTTGTTAAGAATAATTTGTGGACCTACAAGACAAATGGAGAATCCCCAGTTGTAGGGACAGAGCCAAATCTGAAAGTAGGGTAAGCTGGAGAGAAACCATGTTGATACTCTCCACTGAAATGATGGTCCTCGTGAATGGTAACGACTGGGTCCTTGGGGAACACTTCTCACACTTCCCCCTTCATGATCCAGACAAGATAGTAAGCATCGCACAAGTGCAGTTTCATGAATTACCTTGCCCATTGCAAGATCTTGAAGGTAGATGATAAAATAGGTATCTGTTTTGAACTGTTTGGGGAATGGGGAGTTCAATACATAAAACACCAGTTTTTCATTAGGCTCACCGAAGCAGTGACTTACAAGTGCAGAAGCTGTGGGGCAGAAATAAATAAAGATCCCCTCCCAGCCTGAATCAGCTAACTGAAGAAATCACCACCCACATCGAGATACGATAGCGGTGTCTGATTCGTGAACAAGCTGATTCAAATGATCTGGTTAATGTGAGTCTGCAGTAAACAACTAACTGATTCAAATGATCTGGTTAGAGCGAGTCTTCAGTTAACCATCTCAAACAGGTATTGGAAATAAAACATAGGCTTAAAATAATGCCCATGCATGCAGTTTTTAAATACATTTCAAACTAATATGTGTAAGGAAGGAGTTATCACAGGACATGGAATCCATTTGCAAGCTTTTAATAAGAAACATCGTGGTCGTACAGGCAGGGGTCAATGACAGTGAACACAGCAGAGAAGGACAGTCAGTGCACAGGCAGAATGTCAGGGTATCAAGTAGAGAGAATCACAGTCCAATAAACAAGCAATAATCCAGTAGGCTGGCAGCAGTAATCGTAAATGGGAGACAGACTAAATCAGCAAGTAAACAGTAGTAAAACAAGATCTCACAATGAACACAAGAAAGCTGGCAGCTTAAATACTAAAATCCAATGAGCTGCAGCTGGGAGTAATCAGAGTGCAAGGATGGGGCTTGTGGGAAATGTACTGCAATAGACACTGTGTGTGTGTGTGTGTGTAGGCGTTTCTCAATGTCAAGGAAGGATCCTCAGAAGCCAGAATTTCAAGGATCCTATGTCATCGACATCCGTCGAAGGATTGTTCCAATGTCGAGGATCCTTGGAATTTCAACCAAGGACTGAGTCCTTTGTTTGAAAAATATCCCATATACAGGAAAGGATACATACATGTAACCTTCGCACTCTTTGCACTCTCAAATCACCCACAATCCTATGCGTGCAGCTTTGCTATCTTGTTCAAAAAATTCCAAAAATGTCGGATGTTAGCGGAGTCGGAGCATTAACGGGGCAATATGCTTTGTAATGTAAGTATATTTACGTTACCAAATATTTGTTATAACTGTAGTAAATATAAGTAAAGTTTAACGTTTAAATGCCAGTACAAATTACCACTGTATTGATATTATAACTTATACAAATACAAATTACGTTATTGATGGCTAACTGAACAGGACCTCTCATTTAACAATTGTTAGCTTGGTTGCCGTAATGACGCAATGACGTACACTTGCTAGCCTGTTCCATTTACGTGTTCTCCGAATGCTAAAGAGGAGCCTTGCCTAGCCTCTGAAGGAAGTGACTTGGAAGGACCAGTCCTGCCAAGGAAGAATCCATGACATTGAGAAATGCCTCCTGTGTGTGTGTGTGTATGTATGTGTGTATGTGGTTGTAGGAAGAGTGGCAGGTGCAGGGTGAATGGGAAATGGAGTTCAATGGATATTTGAAGTCCAGTTTGGAGTGCCCTCTGGTGGCCATGACGGGCACTCTCACAAAATGTTTACATAGCATTCTTTTTTATACATTCTGCACTGCTACGTCTGTTTTTGCTACATCACATTTAGCTTTTCCTAATTTATAAATACTGTTTTCTTTAAATACTAATTATTTTTTTTATAATATTGTTATTATTATTTTCACTTGTTTGCACACTTGAAGTATCAGCTACTTAAATTAATATTTTAATATATGTAATGTTTTGAGTGTATGACAAGTCCCACTCCTCCAGGTATTTTGAGCAGAAGGATGATATAAAATGTATAGATGTAAAATGCTGGAAGAATTCCCATAAAGTGTTTTTCAGAACTAAAGATGGCAATACTTTTCACAGGTCTGACTCGAACAGGCCACTGCATTCTCAAAACAGTGACTCTTCCTTACGCAAAGAGGGAAAATTTCGCATGCTGAACCACATCTTCAGTAAGAAGAAGAAAGAACTGCATCCTTCTCAGCAGACAGACTTGAGTCAAGAATGTCATCTGAAAAAAGAGTCGTCTGAGGTAGATGACATCATCACTATGTTCGAATGCGTCACTGAACCCAGAGATGAGAGCGAAAACAGCTCTGCTGTCAGAAAACAAAATAATGAGTCTGAGAAAGTCCACCTCGCTGAGGACAGCAAGGACCTCCAAAGCAAGGACCTCCAAAGCCTCCCACCCATACGCACACAGAGTCTTCCTCCAATCAGTCTAGGGAAGTCCCTGCTGCTAAACTCTCAGACTTTGGCCCACAGGACCAGCAGAGGTCATGTGGCAGGACATTTAGCGCACAGGTCGCAGAAGAGCAAGAGTGAGCATGACCTGTTTGATGGCAAAAGTAAGGATCAAAAAGCTGCCGGATCCAGTCAGATACTTACTCACAAAGCATGGATCTCAAGTCCATCTGAACGGCTGCTTGACAAGCTGCTGCATGGATCCTCAAGCCCTTTAGACATGCTGTGCTCAAATCACACGCCATACATACAGAGAAGTGACCCAGGTGAGATACTCAGGATTGGTAGGGGATTCTTTGTTTAGGTCAACATGTGTGACTCCTAGGCTTATTTTAGTCTCTTTACTAATTTTAGCTTTAGTTTTAAAAGACTGTACAGTTATTATAATGGCAAATGGCTCTGTACTGTTTACCGCATCTGTTACTTTTGCCTAGTTTTTAGGCAGAATTTCACTTATTTGGACTTAAGTGCAATGTACTGTTTTCTGACACTTATTTAGCATAAAATGCAGTTTTAAATGCGACTTAAGTACATCTTTACATGTTATTTAATAATTACTTCTGTTGTCTTGAAAACATGGAACATGGTTAAAGTTAACTGCAGAATATTCTGACACTGATATTCAGGACACTTTAAAATAAACTGTAACCCAATTACCATACACATCTGTGTAGTTACTGTCACAGTGTCTGGGTTGTGTTCCCTGGGTTTCCACTAGGTGTCCTCCTTTCTCACGGTGTCTGTCTCCTTATCACTTCCTGTTCCCTTATTTGGTCACTTTCCTCCTGTTTAGTAATTGATTGTTCCCCACCTGTCTCCTGTTCCCTCATTATCCTTCTGTGTATTTATACCCGGTCTGTCTGAGTCTGTGTTACGGAGTCCTTGTTTAATGTTGATGTTAATTCATGTCCATCGCTTCTTGCCTTGCCCTTACCTTGTCTTCGTGTCTTGTTTATGTTATGTTTGGATATTCTGGTTTTGACCCTGCCTGGACTGTTTACCCCTTTGGATTACCCCTTAAATAAAGGACTTACCTGCAATTGGTTATCTCTCCGTGTTTGCTGTAACACCGAACGTGACAGAAGGACTCCGTCATTCTAGGATCCAGCGGTATGTAGTTTTTCCGTTCCCCAGCCAAGATGCCAAGAGGGAAATGAAGTGGGTGCCCTGGCTCAGGTGTTCTGGTCCCTGGCCGAGGGCATGGGCTACAACGATGCGGCCCTCAAAGACTATTTCAATGGCGGGCTGGATGATCTAGTGTCTCAGGAGGAGATGGCTCAGTTAGAGACACTGGAATTCTGGGAATTCGTGCGCTACCTGCAGCATCGGCTTCGGTGGGATGCCCCAGCCACTCCTGTCTCTTCCGGCGGGGTGGTCGTCAGCCCAGCAGCACTGCCCATGATGGCAACCAGCCAAGCGCCACAGCACAAGATGGCCGCTGACCCAGCGCCAATGCCCAAATTGGCCACTGGTCCAGCGCCACAGTACAAGATGGCCGCCAGTCCAGCGCCACAACCCAAGATGGCCGCCAGCCTAGCGCCACAGCCCAAGATGACCGCCAACCTAGCTCCACAGCACAAGGGGGCTACCAGCCAAGCGCCACAGCACAAGATGGCTGTTAACCCAGCGCCAATGCCCAAATTGGCCACCGTTCCAGCGCCACAGCCCAAGATGGCTGCCAGCCCAGCGCCAATGCCCAAATTGGCCACCGGTTCAGCGCCACAGCACCAGATGGCCGTCAGCCTAGCGCCACAGCACCAGATGGCCGTCAGTCCAGCGCCACAGCACCAGATGGCCGTCAGTCCAGCGCCACAGCACAAGATGGCCGTCAGTCCAGCGCCACAGCACAAGATGGCTGCTAACCCAGCGCCAATGCCCAAATTGGCCACCGGTCCAGCGCCACAGTACAAGATGGCCGCCAGTCCAGCGCCACAACCCCAGATGGCCGCCAGCCCAGCACCACAGTATAAGATGGCCGCCTGTCCAGAGTCATGGCCCAAGATGGCTGCTTGCCCAGCGCCGCTGCACAGGATGAGAGTCTCAGCTGACCCTCCGGAGTCTAATCAGGTTCCAGTTGACCCTCCAGAGTCGAGTCAGGTGCCAGTGAACTCTCCAGAGTCGAGTCAGGTGCCAGTGAACTCTCCAGAGTCGAGTCAGGTGCCAGTGAACTCTCCAGAGTCGAGTCAGGTGCCAGTGAACTCTCCAGAGTCGAGTCAGGTGCCAGTGAACTCTCCAGAGTCAGGGCTAGGTGCCAGTGAACTCTCCAGAGTCAGGGCTAGGTGCCAGTGAACTCTCCAGAGTCAGGGCTAGGTGCCAGTGAACTCTCCAGAGTCAGGGCTAGGTGCCAGTGAACTCTCCAGAGTCAGGGCTAGGTGCCAGTGAACTCTCCAGAGTCAGGGCTAGGTGCCAGTGAACTCTCCAGAGTCAGGGCTAGGTGCCAGTGAACTCTCCAGAGTCAGGGCTAGGTGCCAGTGAACTCTCCAGAGTCAGGGCTAGGTGCCAGTGAACTCTCCAGAGTCAGGGCTAGGTGCCAGTGAACTCTCCAGAGTCAGGGCTAGGTGCCAGTGAACTCTCCAGAGTCAGGGCTAGGTGCCAGTGAACTCTCCAGAGTCAGGGCTAGGTGCCAGTGAACTCTCCAGAGTCAGGGCTAGGTGCCAGTGAACTCTCCAGAGTCAGGGCTAGGTGCCAGTGAACTCTCCAGAGTCAGGGCTAGGTGCCAGTGAACTCTCCAGAGTCAGGGCTAGGTGCCAGTGAACTCTCCAGAGTCAGGGCTAGGTGCCAGTGAACTCTCCAGAGTCAGGGCTAGGTGCCAGTGAACTCTCCAGAGTCAGGGCTAGTCACCGCTGATCCTCCAGAGTCAGGGCTAGTCACCGCTGATCCTCCAGAGTCAGGGCTAGTCACCGCTGATCCTCCAGAGTCAGGGCTAGTCACCGCTGATCCTCCAGAGTCAGGGCTAGTCACCGCTGATCCTCCAGAGTCAGGGCTAGTCACCGCTGATCCTCCAGAGTCAGGGCTAGTCACCGCTGATCCTCCAGAGTCAGGGCTAGTCACCGCTGATCCTCCAGAGTCAGGGCTAGTCACCGCTGATCCTCCAGAGTCAGGGCTAGTCACCGCTGATCCTCCAGAGTCAGGGCTAGTCACCGCTGATCCTCCAGAGTCAGGGCTAGTCACCGCTGATCCTCCAGAGTCAGGGCTAGTCACCGGTGATCCTCCAGAGTCAGGGCTAGTCACCGGTGATCTTCAAGGACTGAGTCAAGTCACCGGTGATCTTCAAGGACTGAGTCAAGTCACCGGTGATCTTCAAGGACTCAGTCAAGTCACCGGTGATCTTCAAGGACTGAGTCAAGTCACCGGTGATCTTCAAGGACTGAGTCAAGTCACCGGTGATCTTCAAGGACTGAGTCAAGTCACCTCTGATCTTCAAGGACTGAGTCAAGTCACCTCTGATCTTCATGAACAAAGGCAAGTCACCTCTGATCTTCATGAACAAAGGCAAGTCACCTCTGATCTTCATGAACAAAGGCAAGTCACCTCTGATCTTCATGAACAAAGGCAAGTCACCTCTGATCTTCATGAACAAAGGCAAGTCTCCTCTGATCTTCATGAACAAAGGCAAGTCACCTCTGATCTTCATGAGCAAATTCAAGACACCAATGATCTTCATGAGCAGTGTCAGGCCAGCACCAATCTTCTGGAGTCCAGTAAGGACACCAGGGAATTACCAGAGTTTCGTCGTCCCGTTGGTCCAGCCGCACGGAGGTCTGCTCCGCCTTGGGGGGCTCTGGTCCTGACCATATGGCTGTGGTGGTCTTCTGCTCTGCCCTGGGGGGCTTCCGCCTTGACCACACGGCTGTGGTGGTCTTCTGCTCCGCCCTGGGGGGCGCCACATGATATCCTTATGGGTTTCTTATTTGGTCACCTTCCTCCTGTTTAGTAATTGATTGTTCCCCACCTGTCTCCTGTTCCCTCATTATCCTTCTGTGTATTTATACCCGGTCTGTCTGAGTCTGTGTTACGGAGTCCTTGTTTAATGTTGATGTTAATTCATGTCAGTCGCTTCTTGCCTTGCCTTGCCTTGCCTTGCCCTGCCTTGCCCTTACCTTGTCTTCGTGTCTTGTTTATGTTATGTTTGGATATTCTGGTTTTGACCCTGCCTGGACTGTTTACCCCTTTGGATTACCCCTTAAATAAAGGACTTACCTGCAATTGGTTCCCTCTCCGTGTTTGCTGTAACACCGAACGTGACAGTTACAATATGTTACAATTAAAGCATATGAAGTGTAAAAATTAATAACACACTGCTGGTCACTGTTACGGAATACCACAGGAGGCTGAGGATAACAGAAAGACAGTTTTATTCAGGCACAAGAGGGTAGTGCTGGGTAAAGTGTTGTGGAGGAAGGCTGTGATGAATGGATCCATAGTAGAGGGGTAGAAACGTCAAAGGAGGGAGGTGTACCACACACACGCAGGGAGATAACTGGGAACTTCTGGAGATCGCTGGAGAGAGGTAAGTAGAGATAGAGTTAGTCCTTAGAGTTAGCATAAAGGTAAGACCTTGTTGTGAACGATACCGGATGCTGACTGAGTGCGTGTGTGTGGTATTTGTAGTGCAGAGGTGATTGAATGTTGATGAGGGTCAGGTGGAAGTGTTCAGTACTCAGGTGAGGGCATGCGCTTTGATTGGATGGAGGTGGAACCTGGCGTGTCTGTAACAGTCACAGTGTAATCGAATACTTTACATGTGCTTTGGTATGTGAAATTAGTCCAATTCTTTAAGCCGCATCAAAAGATTATTACAACAATTGCAAGTGTTAACATATGAAACATTATTTGTTTAAATTGTATCATAATTTAATGTTTAATTTTTTAAGATGTTAAATAGTCAAGTGTCCCTAATTGTAGAATCATCCAGATATATATCAGTGAATTACTCTGTGAAATGTTTACTTGTAAAATTTATAATTTTGTGTCGTCTTCTCTGAGCAGCTCAGAATCATCTTTTACCTCTGAGGGTCAGAGAATCTGCTCTCACACGAAACAGTCTTGCTCCCATCCGGGACCACTGCACTCACAGGTGTAAGTTCAGTCCTCATATCCTCAGATTTTTTTGAGATTGCACAAAATATGATATTGTTTAGGGCTGCATTTGTCTTGCATCTTCGGTTTAACAAAACCAGCTTTCATGTGGTCCACAGTTTCCTTGCCACCTGACCAGGTCTCTCAGGGAGTGAAGAAGTCGAAATCTTCTTTAGGAGCGGGTCTGGCTGTACTTCCACCTCCATATGCATCCAAACTGCACCGAGCCGGCGTTCCCCAAAGCCAGCCGCTCGGCTGCTTCCCGACGTCACTGACTGGAGAACCTTTACGAAACATTCAAGTTCTTCCTGCCATCCCTCCGCAGAGAAAACGCAGCCCATCACAACCCAGAGTCACTCTGACAGTACAAACTGATGGCCTAAATTAAGAGACAACTTTAAAACTGTAATACTGTTCAGCCTTTCATTTCGATCATGAGGATGCCTGTTTGATAAAACCTAACAAGTCTTAACAAGGCTTTTTTTTCATACAATTTTACAATTGTTGTCTTTTTCTATGGTATGCATATGGTTTAAATTGTAAGCGTAACATTTAAACATGCTTTAAGCTTATTGTTTACTGTTACTATTAATAAACAAAACCATTGACGTATGGAATCGTAATAACTTACTATGATATAAATGTAGTCAGTATAATAATAAAGTCTTAATTTGATTTTTATTTATTTATTATTATTTTTTTTAATTAAGGCCTCAAAGTATTCCTAAATTTGAAATATTAACTTCAGCACTTTTTACCTTAAAATAATTTCCCAGTGGTTCCCAATCCTGGTCCTGGGGCCCTCAACACTGTGCATTTTGTACAGTATGTCTCCCCAACAAAACACAACTCATTAGTTGAGACTTCAAGACCTGAAATGCTTGTGTTAGATGAGAGAGACCTCCAAACTATGTGCTGTTTGATGTTTCTCCAGGACCAGGACTGTGAACCACTGATTTAAAGCAACTGCATGTAAGTTTTTTTATTTTTATTTTTTTTTTATAGTGTCTTGCCATAACAGTATCACAATCATTCTGATGGTACAGGATGCTCTTAAACATCTGATCTGGGAGTGTGCAAGTCTGGAGAGCCTCACAGTGAACTGTAGTGGGCACTAAAGTCACAAAAATACACAAAACTACACACGATTGCTGTAATATAGGGGTCTCCAACCCTGCTCCAACACACCTGTCTGTAAAGATCAAGTAACCCTTACACCTTGAGTAACTGCTTCAGGTGTTTGATTGGGGTTGGAGCCCTGCTGGAAAGTTATATTTCAGCACTGATAGTCCCTCCCCAACTTCACACAAATAAATCAGAAATTAACATGTTGGACCCTGCACAATAACAGGAATCCTTCGAAAGTCTTGAGGAATTCAAATTACAGCTGTATTACAGAGGAGAACAGACCACCGAGGGCTTTTACATGTAATGACATAAGCTCATGCTCAGTAACTTGGAAAGCAGAGCAGATGTACTGTTTGAGATACTTCAGACAATAGGCAAGGCAAGGCAAGTTTATTTATATAGCACATTTTGTACACAATGGTAATTCAAGGTGCTTTACATAAAAGAAAGTAAAATAATCATGAAGAAAAATAACAACAAAAATAAAACAAGCAATTTTAAAACTTTTAAAATGATTAAAACATTTACTTAAAATGAATTTAAAAACAGTTTTAAAAATTTGCAATCAGTTCGGACATTGCACAGTGCTCATTCAATAAATGCACAGCTAAACAGATTAGTTTTGAGTCTAGATTTAAATGTGACTAGTGTTTTAGCACATCTGATCTCTTCTGGAAGCTGATTCCAACTGCGACTGGGTTGGGGCAGCATAGTAACTAAAGACAGACTCCCCTTTTTTTGTGTGAACCCTTGGTATTTCTAACTGACTCGATCCTAGTGATCTGAGTGGTCTGTTAGGTTTATATTCGGTGAACATATCTACAATATACAGCATACAGGAACTGAGAGGTGTGGCTCAGTGGTAGAGCTTTGTGTTAGCAGCACAAAAGGTTGTGGGTTCAATTCCCAAGGAACACACACACTGGTTAATATATATTTATATATATATATGTATATACTGTAAATGCACTGTAAATTGCTTTGGATAAAAGCATCTGCTAAATGTACTTGTTGTGGTCCTACATAAAATTATTTGTTATTTATATATAGCTTCAAATAGTAGTGTTTTCTTTTGCTGTGTAAATGTGTTTTAATACTTCATTTTGTTCTTGTACAGCAGCACTCTTTTAATATATGATTTATTTCACATTCCCTTGAATATAGAAGATGAAACAGAGATAACTTGTAGGTTTCTATGCAATATTTACTTGCTTTAGTAAATATATCATGTTAATGGCAGCCTTAAACACATAAGAATAAATTATTAATTCTATTATTTTAATATTTAGAAGTAAGATGCAATTGCTAAATGAAAGTCAGACCACAGAATAAAGGCACAATGATTTAGTTTAGTAAAGTCTAATCTGGGTATACATATTTAATTTCGTCTCACAAAGAAAAAAAAACTGTTTTATATTACTCAGAAATTGCTATTATAAAGGACAAACTTAATTATTATTGGCATCTCAGTAAAGCCCTTTTATTTTTATATTTATTTAGACGTTTCTCCTAAATGTTTTAAAAAGAACAAAAGATTATGCCGAAAACGAAACTGTCTTAAAACTCTTTGTATTTTCAGACTTTGTGGTCTCTGATTCAGAGTCAGAGCATAGTTGAGTAGATTTGTCACTTACAGTTTATTGTTAGGAAATATTTTTGCTTGTCAGAACACATCCTAATCTAAATGCTTTGCCAACAAAAGAGCAGTAACGCTGGTAAAACACATTGTTTGCGCAATACTGTTACAGTTATAGCATTAAAGTAACGTTAAAGCTTCAATAACTCCCTTCGAAGTAAATGTTCATACCGAGAACTAATTCTGTCGCTTATTTTCATTTTGCTCTTTATGCAAATACACTGAAAAGCGCGACCTGCTATTGGCTGTAGTGAGATCACTTTACACTGTTTTCGAGCAGTGGGTCATGACTAACGGGAAAAGTAATGGATTATGAAGATATTATGAATCACTGGGTTGTTTAAATGACTGACAGCTCTGCCGACCAATCACGAGAGGAGTTTCGGGCCCACCCTCGTCTTGAGTCTGCGCATGCGCAGAATGCTTCAATCTGTAGAACACAAGATCGTCTTCATTGGTAGTGAGCGCGCTCGCAGGGCGTCCCAGATGAGTGTGCGCTTACGTGCAAATAAAACCGGAAATAGCTCGCAAAGGAGGAGCAGAAACGTGATGTAGACTTGGTTGTCGGCGATGTTTTATAAGTGTTCAAATTTACAGTAGCTCATATGATGTGATGCCACTCTGAAGGTAAGAAAACAATTTAATTCAAATAAATGTATTGTGCTTTGTAATACTAGTCCAGTCAGTGAATACATGTTCTTATATAATTAATTTTTTGGAGTTTGTACAGATAAATGGATGGTGTCCTTGCCAGTGATATAAATTTATTGTAATAATTAGGGTTTTGTTTTTATTTGTTTTGCTGTTTTATATTGTTTCATTGAATTTAGAATTTTAATTTTTAATTTTTTGTAAACAAATTTTTTACATTGTTTAAGAGTGTTGGGTGTGAGAAAAGCGCATTATAAATCAAATTAATTATTATTATTATTATTATCATGGAAAGAAAACTATAAATACTATATTGTTATATATATTTTTTATGGTTTAAGGAGGCCATACACATTTTTACTAAAACACCAATCTAGAATGTTTTAAGCTTCAGATGATATCAAGAAGCAAAACATTGTAATAATCTGTAGTAGAAAATACTGTATATGACTGATAACTGTAGTAATTTTGAAATCTGAAAAACTACATGGGGAAGTTGATCTATTATCTAAATTTATATAAATTTATCTTAACCATTATCTATTTGCAGACAGATAATTTTGTGTCTCTGAAAAATATTTATCTGTGACATTGTCATGTTGACTGTCAAAGTGTTTTGTGTCTATTTGTTAATGGACACATTAATGTATTTAGATGTTTAGCTAGACCCTCGGGGTAAGATAGCATTTATAGTGTTGCTATTATGACGTACCCAAGGGACTCACAGACTATGAGAAACTAGATTCTCTGGACTAATGTACTTCATTTCCAAGAGCCATGTCTGGTGCAAACCAGGCAGCATCGCATCAGCTGTGTTGAAGCATGGTGGTGCTAGCATCACGCTGTTTGGGGTGTTTTTCAGTGGCGGAGACTGGGGAACTGGTCAGTTTATGTACAGAGACATCCTTAGGAGTGTTCAAGACCTCAGACCGGTTCACCTTCCAGCAGGTCAGGGACCTAAGTAGCCCTAAGCAAGTCTCCCAAACACCTGCCCAAAAAGCTGTCAAAGGTGCCTCAAGTAAGCTCTGAGTTAAAGGTAGGGTGGGCGATTTCAGAGATTTCGCAATCGCTAGCTAGCGTTGAAAGCGTAAGATCCCACCCTCCCTGCAAATTACTCTCCAAAGCCAAGCCTCCTCCATGCTCGAGGGGCTCGTTGACTGGACGAACTCTTTATGGTCCTACGCCTAATTATATACACAGATGACATACATTTAGAGCACTTAACTTATTGAAATACATTAGAATACATTAAGAGCACTTCACTTATTAAAATACTTTAGAATGCATTAAGAGCACTTAACTTATTAAAATACATTAGGAAACATTTTGAGCATTTAACTTATTGATTGTTATCGGGATGTAAAGATACTTTCAACCAGCATAACAAAAAAATGTTTTTTGAACCAAATCACATAGGGTCTTAATACTTATGTTTCTCTCTCTCTCTCTCTCTCTCTGTCTCTTTTATTTTTTATAATGAATTTCATCAACAATCTGTTTTTGCTCTGTCATTATGGGGATAGTGTAGATTGATGTAAAAAAAAAAACAATTTCAAGTGTTTTACTTTCTGAATGCACTGTATGTTTATGTGTAATTATATATAAAAAATAATGTATTTATTCATTTTTTACATTACATTATTGGCTCAAATACTGTATGTGGACTGTTGTGTGAAGGGGTACAATAAGTACATGAGTCACGCTTGTTAGTAAATATGGTTCTGAATTAAAATTCATTTTTGATATTTTTGGTTGGCATGCAGTACAAATATCAAAGTATATCCAATATATCAGGTCATTTGACCTTTTTAATTAAAAGTCAAGATTAGTTCAGGTTAAAAAAAATTGTGCTGTGTCTCTCCAAAAACCACTGACATTTATAAATGGATAATTCATGGTATTTCTAAAAATAAATAAATACATAAATAAATAAAATAAAATACTTTAACCTCAAAAAATAATTGTAAACAGTTAGAATGTACTTTTATTTGATGTTTACACACCACATGTAATAATCCTAGTATCAAGTATGTTTTATTAAAAAATAAATGCTTGCGTTGTAATTTAAGGACGTTTCTCAATAGCTAAATTAGTTGTTTTATTTGCATAATGGCAGGAAAATGAACAGGCTGCATTAGGATGGAAATGAGGAGCTAAAGTTAGCCATTGCTCAGTGAGGATTATCTTAAGCGAAAGTGCTGATTTGAAGCTTATTTAGATTTTTTAACCATGTTTTTTTAAATGTTAATTTCTGTAATTTTGTCAACACAAACCAACAGATAGGCTTTCAAACCTTAAATCTTACCTTAAAGGGTGCGTCACCGCTGGCAAGATTGGCTTTAAATAAAAACATGACTGTCTGTGCAGAAAAAACAAGGGAGAAAATCTGAAACTGGTGATACATGACTTGAGAAAACTGAGAAATGGAGCTTCCCTTTTGACAAAAACCTCAATAATGCATCTTTGAAGTTTGATCTCTAGTTTAAAAAAATAAAGCCCCGACGCTGTCTGCCAGATGACACAAAATGTTATTATATCTTTTGATTTCCATCTTTTCTCAGATACCTGCCTTTGTGTCACAATGGACACTTCACATCATTTACTCTTACTCTTGATGCTTTTGCACTATGCAGCAGGTAAGCCATGTCACCAGTCCTTCACTCAGTTAACACGTATTGTATTGATGTGATACTCGACGCAGTGTTTTGTCCACGCAGGCTTCAGTCGCAGCTGTTTGAAAATCCTCCCAGACTCCAACAGTAGCATTGCTCTTGAGGTGGGAAAAAACTTCACCGCGACTTGTCACCTCCTGGAAGGCTCTGTTTATACCTCAGATGACATTGAATGGAGTATGAGAGACATCCCCATTGCAAAGCGGTTTTACCACAAAATAAACGAAACGGCTGTTTGTGTAACTGTTAACATCAGCAGTGATATGAGAGGTTGGCTGCGCTGCAAAGCCAAGGAGTCGCTGTCAGACTGTTATATCTATGGAATCTCACTCCATCCAGGATGTAAGTTTTCATGCCAAAATCACACGTCTTGCTTTAGAATTAACAGGCTTAGTTTTCTGATGTCAAATCTGGCACGACAGCTTGTCAAACCATATTTGAGATTTTCAAGCAGAGAATTGTATTCTGTTCCCACATGTATCCCTTCAGAACATTTGTTTAATGATAACAGTGTTCAGTTTGTGATGCAGTGGTTTATAAACCTGTTGGAAAAAAAACAGCCCTGCAGTGAGAGGAAATCTTTGCATCTGTTAGACCTTCTCATTTTTTGAAACCCGATGCATTATTTACACTTTAGCTTCAAGAAAACGTCTTGCTACATCCATTGTTTTTGTGTTTATGACCTCCAGATCCTCCACTGAAACCAACGAATCTGTCATGCATTGCTGTGCAAGAGCGCGAAGACATTTCCCCCAATTTAAACTGTAGTTGGGATTCAGGATCACGAAACCCGCAGCTCGACACAACTTACACCGTTTATGCCTATGTGTATGTGTTAGAGTGGCATAAGTATTGATAGCACCTTTATGATTTTTTCAGGCAATGATTTACAATGAAAGACTAGAGTGTTAATTACTTCCTTTTCTGTCTTTTTTAGATATATTTTAAACCGAACATATAAAGCTGACTGTAAGCAGCATCATCTTGAAAGATACTGCGTTGTCAATCTGGTGATTTTTCCACATCATGTGGATTTAAAAGTGTGGGTTGAAGTGAAGAATGTGCTGGGGTCAGAGCGGTCAGAACAACTTGAAAACAATTCTGAATATTTTGGTATGAGCTCAGCTTTTGAATTAAAAAAGGATGCATTTAAAACTCTGTGTGAATGCATCACTTCAACTGGCTTTTGTGTTTGTTTTTTGTAGTGAAACCAAATCCACCATTGAATGTCCAAGTCCTCACTGAAGATAACTTCTCCACATCTCTCATGGTTACTTGGAAACATCCCATTCAGGAGTATGTTTTGACCCTCTCTTATGCCATCAGATACCGCAAAGCATCATCTGATGTTTGGGTTGAGGTATGAGAAAGCCAAAAGCAATTCAGATTTTAAAATGGTCAGGACAAAAGATAGCATTTTTGTGTACTGTTAATAATGATTGTTAGTGAAAAACGTGGTGGGATTTGATGTCAGTGTTCTTTTGTTTGACCTATCCAACATTTTATCTGCCTACCAAAACATTTCATGAGGGCTTTTTCACACTAGATGCATAGCACCTAAAATGTGTATATAATCAATATCATAAGCTTATGAAGACCCAAGATCAATGGTTTAGCCTGGGTAAATTATGAACAGGTGTTAAATGTGGATTCTGGGGTTTAGAATGATCCTGGGTTAAACATTTCAGGTGTGAAGAGCTCAAGGGCTTAGGAGTGGGTTCATATTTCAAACAATGGAATATTTTCATCTTGCATATTATTTAGTCCTCACCTCAAAAAAACTAAACAAAAAAAAGACTGTTTATTCATGATTTCATGAATCTTTCAGGTGCCTGAGAGCTTGACCAAAGTGTACACGTTTAGACTGGAGTCTCTGGAGCCTTACACTCAATACGTGGTGCAGATACGATGCATTGGAGAAAGTCGCAGTGGATACTGGAGTAACTGGAGCGTCGGCGTCACAGGACACACCTCAGAAGCCAGTATGAGCTCTGTTATTCATCAAGTGATTGGAAATCTCTAAAAAGGTTGATGGGTGGATCCTAAAATTGGGTTCTAAAATAAATATTCCTTTAGAACAGAGTTGGGGAGCTACCTTACTAAAGTAGTTAAGATTCCCTTTAAAAAACTAGTTAGCTACTCTAACACTAGTAAATCTTTACTATTCCTCGCCTGTGTTGTTTTGAGGAGTTTTATCTCTTAAGGACAACAGAGAACAGGCTCTGTTTCACGAAGCATGCTTCCAATTAAGCAGAGATGGAATCTGAACATATGGTTTTACTCGACTCAGAAATGAACTGGATTTCACATTGGAGAGACTAAGCGACTGAGCAGAACAAATCAGACTTTCCAACACAGAATATATAGGAAAGTGAGTTTGCTTGCTTGCCTGTAAAGTGTGTGCGAACAACATGACATTAAAAATGGGGATGTAAAAAAGCAAGTTAACTATTGTCAGGCTACTGAAATGCAGAGTTAAGTTAGTAGCATCACTGTTTAATTACTTCCCAGCATTCGGATGATATTGACTCTTATTATTAATACTCATCAGGCATTTTTTACACCATCTTATTTTCTCAGAGCCAGCAAGCGCACCAGATCTTTGGAGAATCATCCAGTCCACTTCTAATAATAGAAATGTGACTTTAGTATGGAAGGTAAATTCATTTTTCACAATTCATGTGCTAAAATATCAATAATAGTGTTGATCTATGTAGTGTCACATTCAGTAGCTGTTTAGGGTTAGGTAAAGGTTTTCATGTTCTCTTCTGTTGCAGGCTCCTGTAAAAGCGAATGGAAAAATACTGGGATATTACCTGAATATCTGTCATGATTATGTGATGATTGAAAGCCGTAATATAACAGCAGATGAACTTATGTATCCGATGGAGCTACCTCCAGGAAAAACAGCCATTATTGAACTGACTGCTAACAATTCAGTTGGAGCGTCTCCTAAAGCAACTTTATTTATTCCAAGATCAGATGAAGGTATGTCAAAGACTGCAGTGTTTTTTGATCAAATTCAACATCTGAACCCTTCTGTTGTCCTTGTCATCTTAACGTCTGAAATGATAGCTGCTCTTTAAAAAAAAATCAATGATATTGACATTCAAAATAAGTGCTCACAGTTCTAGAAGGATCAAGATTTTGGGATATTAAAGATTTTTTTTAAGATTCAGCTACATTATGTTGTGTATGATGGGGTATAGTGGGGCTAAAGCCACTGAGCGCTTTCCAAAACACCTGGAGTACTTCACCTCATAGTTTTAAGAGTGCAAAAATGGGTTTGTTGTGTTGTGATGTGCAAAGTGATATGACAAGATCATTTATGTTGACCTGGAAAAGTGACCCACCAAATTTGACCCGAGGATTACAGAGGGGTGCAGTTTTAAGACAATAGGTGGGTTGAAATAGTTTGCGTGTATGTGCTAAAACTGCTTTGTCAAGGCCTGTGAGAGCAAGGTGTAATGTGTGGTGCGTTTGTGATTTAGTAGATCTTCCTGGTGTGGAGGATATGAGCTGGTCGGTGCGTGATGAGAAGCTGCAGGTGGAGTGGACTGCTGTCACAGGTCCTCTTGTAAACTTACATCTCTCCGAATACCTGCTGGAGTGGGTGACAGTCCCCCAGCTTCAGGCCGGCTGGCAGAGAGTCTCTAGCAAAGTGAAGAACACCACACTAAACGGTAACAACTCTATATTTTCTGAAGCTCTGCTGGCTAATAATTTGGTGCACATGGAATCTGTGCATATTTATTTATTTATTTATTTGAATCTGCTGATTATTGGTTGTACATCTACAGGATGAAGTAAAAAATAGTAAATATGTTGACTTTAGCCAAGTCTTGCAGTTATAAGAATAGTTTACACAGTTTTACATAATTTATTTGAAAGAATTAAGAGTAGTTTCATTACACTGTTGAAGATTAGTAGCTAGTGATTATGTTTTTAGAGTATTAACTTTCCCCACACTGTATATAATAGTGTCCGTTAGTAAATTAGTATGAATTATAGCTGGTTTATACGTCTGTAAGTATTCCATCTTTATTTTGCAAGCACTGTTTTGCAAAGGAAGCACTGCAAATTTGGGTGCCGAGTCTGTTCTTGACTCAATGCTAAAAGTTTAAGTACAACATTCGAAAAAAATATATGTGACCCTGGAGCACAAAAGCAGTCGTAAGTCGCTGGGGTATTTGTAGCAATAGCCAAAATTATTATCAAAATTATTGATTTTTCTTTTACGCCAAAAATCATTAGGATATTAAGTAAAGATCATATATTTTGTATATTTTGTAAATTTAACTTAATTTTGATTAGTAATATATATTGCTAAGAACTTCATTTGGACAACTAATGATTTTCTCAATATTTTTGTTTTTGTTTTTTTTTGCACCCTCAGATTCCAGATTTTCAAATAGTTGTATCTCGGCCAAATATTGTCCAATACTAACAAACCATACATCATTGGAAAGCTTATTTATATTCATCTTTCAGATGATGTATAAATCTCAATTTGGAAAAACTGACCCTTATGACTGGATTTGTGCTCCAGGGTTACATTTGTGATTTTAATATATAATACTAATATTGGCCCAGTGCCAAAAAATGATGTTTACAAATAATTCATAACTGTTATCAAATAAGATTCTGCCAGATATTAGACCATTTTCTGTGTAAAACCACAGGAAATGAGCTCTCGTTGTATAAGCTGAACGAATGTCTGCAGTTTCTCTGTGAAACCAAACTTTTTGGGAGCAGTGTAGGTGACCAAATGTCTTTCCCCCCTTCCCAAGGTGATTTGAAGAAACTCCAACGGTACAACATATCAGTGTATCCCATTTACAAGTATCGACAGACACACTTCCTAGCAGGAAGACCAGTAACCAGACCAGCCTATGTTCAACAAGGAAGTAAGTATCTTAAAGTTAATGCAGTGTTCTCACGCGGTGGAGTACTCTCATATAACAGCGTTGTGTTATTGTTGTTGTTTATCTAGTTCCGGAAAAGGGTCCGAATGTCACAGAGACCAAATCCAAGAAGAACAGTGCCGAGCTAACCTGGAATGAGATCCCACTGGAAAGACAGCATGGATTCATCACCAACTACACCATATTCTATGCCATCGGGAGCACTAAGCAATGGAAATGTATGTTAAATGCATATGTTAAATGCATGATGAATGTGTGATGAAATCTGATGTTTGTCAAATGTTTCGGCAGCTGTGACGGTGAACCCTAATGTCCAGTCATATGTACTGACGGATCTGGCCAGTGAAACTGATTACGTGGTTAACATCATGGCGTCAACAGTAGCAGGCTCCAACAAAGGCATAGATTATACGTTCAAAACCATGAAGTACGGTATGTGTTTTATGCTCACTTTTCTTCTGAAATGCTTGATGATGCATTGCGATTTTCACAAGAAGCAGTCCCATACATGGAGCTGCTGAAGGATGTGACGTGTGCTGATGCTTTGATGTGAGTTTGTTCTGTTGACTTTAGGTGATGGAGAGTTGGAGGTGATTGTAGTTGTGGTTTGCCTCAGCTTCCTGTTCCTGACTGTCTTTATCATAATGTTCTGCCTTCGGAAAAGAGAAGTGTGAGTCAGTGCTTTTCACCACTCAAAATGAAACACAAAGCAAGAATTCAACTTTAATTCACCACTTCATTTCACTTTGGAGAACACATGGTCTGGAAATACTTACACAAGATTGGCTAATAGTGGCTTATTGCCTAACCATTCTTTGTAAACTGTGTCATTGTCCACATTGTACGCAATTTAGAAAGTAATGAATTCAAGACAAGTCATGTTTTTCACTCATTTAAATGTTTCACTAACTGAAACCAAGAAAGAATATTTGATCACTGCCATTTCTTTTACACAATACAATTAATAAGAATAGAAACCATTTATATATGAGAGTTAGTATTTAAGCATTTCTTTATAAAAAGGAAAATGATCATTCTGTTATTAGGGACTGTTATGTTGTTCCATGCATTTCCCAAATATCTTCATGCAGTTCGCATCTGTCGAGCTCCCAAAAGGACAAAAATAAATAAAAAATAAATCCATGGAAAACAAATGAGAAGTTTATTGAAATTTTCATGCTGCTTTTTATGTCATGACCGTGAATGATAACCAGGTGCTGTTTGGCATTCAAAATTCACCGAAACATACCATAAAGCTATTTGTTATTTATTGATAATCTTCTCTGGTGAACCTTTGATTCTCATTTTTTCTTGTATATTTCAGTATGGCAAGACGGTTTGATGTCAATGATACAAAACATAACTGATTCCTGCTGTGGATGGCCTGTAACTGATCACAATGCACTAAAGTTCACTATGTGCACATTATGTATACTTTAGAGTCAGAGTCCTGCACGCTAATTGTATTATACTTTTAATGGCACTGAATCTTGACAGTTCCTGGTCACCATTCAAAATATACCAGGACTGTGAAAATAATGGCATGCTCTTAAAGTAACTTGCACCAAATGAAAAGTGCATTCAAATCCTGATGAAGTTTATGACATTGTTTTATTTAGTGCAGAAAGAGAAATTGTTCTGAATATTTCATGAGGACTGGATAGCAGTTAATGGTGCTGTGTGGTGTTAACTGTCATTGTTTTCTGACCTCTGTTCAGGATTAAGAAGCTCTTGTGGCCGCAGGTTCCAGACCCGTCCGACAGCTCCATTGCCCACTGGTCACCTGATTTCCCCATTAAGGTCAGTGAGCTGCAAGGAATTAAAATCATGTGTGAATCTCACAAAAGATGTCCATAAAGATTTCATTCATTGTGAAGTTGTCGTGGCAGTTATGCACATAGAAACCCTCAAATTCTCTGTAATGTATATATAGTTAGCTGTTAATAAGAATTACATGTGGAATGTATTTTGAAGACACAACAGACAGTTTCAAGGTTTATTGGTTTAAAAAAGACGCACAGATAGTGAGATTGCAAAGTCATTTCAATAAATGAGGACAAAATGTTAATGTTTGTGTGAATTATCCCTTTAAGGCAATATATACAATAAGAAGTGATTTTCAAACTTTTTTCCTCAGATTAATTGTTAAAAATAATAATAATAATAATAATAATACATTTTATTTATAATGCACTTTTCTCACACCCAAAGCGCTACAACAATTTTAAAAAACAATTTAAAAACTATGATACAATATAAAACAGCAAAATAAATCAAATCATAACCCGAACCAGCAGCTTAATCATGATAAGCAATTTTAAAGAGGTGGGTTTTCAACCAGTTTCTTAGTCAAGTCAAGTCAAGTCTGCTTTATTGTCAATTCCTCCACATGTACTGCACATACATACAGAGAATTGAAATTACATTACTCTCAGACCCTTGGTGCATACAGACAACACTAACACTAACACAACAGTAGATCATCAAAATACAAAAAGTATAAAAGTACTTAGTGTAGGAGCAATTCAAACATTCAGAGGAAATGCATTCCATAACCTCGGAGAAGCACAAGAGAAGGCTCTCTGTCCCATAGTTTTTAATCTACAGTGGGGCTGATAAAGAAGAAGAGTATCAGCAGAGCGAAGAGGACGAGAAGGCATGTAAGGGATAACTAACTCACATAACATAAGAAGGAGCCAATGGATGCACAGCTTTAGAAGTTAAAACAAGTTTTAAACTCAAGACGTGACTGAACTGGAAGCCAGTGCAAGTTACAGAGGACACCACTGATGTGCTGCCATAAGGGTGTGTGAAAGAGTTGTGATGCATTCATACTTTTATGTCCTGCAAACATTTAGAAAGGATTGCAGAACAAACTGTATTACCAGACATTTAACTGATGTATGTTTGGTTATCTTCAGCATAAAAATTATATCCAAGACCTTGTTTTCTAATGATTTTCCACAGAGGAAGCATATAAATGCTAAATAGTATGGGCCCCAAAACAGAACCTTGAGGGACACCATATTGGACCTGACTAATGTCTGATTTGTTATTTCCCAGAACAACGAACTGTTCTATTTGTAAGATAGGATCTGAACCAGTCGAACACAGTGCTCTTAAGTCTATCAAGTAATATAGAGTATACTGTGTCAAATGCTGCACTTAAGTCTAACAAAACCAAAATGTTAGAGGCACCAGAGTCAGTTGAGACCAGGAGGTTGTTCATAACACGAACCTCAGTACCCAGATGGGAAAGGTTCTAAAAGGTTGTTTAATGACAAATGAGAATGTAATTGTGCCAAAACAACACGTTCCAGAACTTTAGCCAGAAAAGGAAGATTTGAAATGGGCCTGTAATATCACATCCAGGCTTTTTAGGGAATGGTGTGATAGCTGAAACCTTAAGTTCACATGGAACAATCCCAGTAATAAGAGAAGTGTTAACAATATTTAATATGAGGGGGCCGATTGTCGACAGACACCCCTTAAGAACGGTAGTTGGAAAAGCGTCAAGGATACAAGTGTATGAGTTCATTGTCAACACTAATTTTGAGATGTCATGAGTGGTAATTATTGCAAAACTAGAGAACAAAACCATACTAGTTCTTGGTGGAAGAACCTCAGGGAGCACAGAGCTGGGGAGAGAACGTCTCTAGGTTACGAATGTAACCCTAGTTCCTCGAAGGAACGAGACGCTGCGTCAAATGCACTTTGGGGGAAACGCCTTTGGCAAGATCAACTCTGAATATCGTGTGCAATCAGTCCAATGGCGGGGTGACGTAGCGATCAGGAAGCTATAAAGGCACGTGCCACGCAGCTGGCTTCAGCTTCGAGTAGGGAAGCAAGCGCAGGCAGGGGTGCCGGGAGTATGGCTCTGCGACGGAGCGTCTCGTTCCTTCGAGGAACTAGAGTTACATTCGTAACCTAGAGACGTTCCTCTTCAGGAACTCGAGCTGCATCAAAAGCGCTTTGGGGAACGATGTGCCAATGCTGCCAGACTACCAATCCCCTGCCTAGTGTGTATCCGAAGAGCACAGCTAAGGCAAGAGGACAGAAGAGCCAGGAGAGGCTCGCATATCGAGATTGTAAAATCTGGCAAATGTAGAGGGCGTGGACCATCCCGCAGCGTTGCAAATGTCCAAGAGGGACACACCTGCTAGAAAGGCCTTAGAGGCAGCCATACTCCGCGTAGAGTGAGCCTTGGCTCCCAAAGGAAGGGGAAGACCAGAGGAATCATAGTAGATGTTGATAGCCTCGACTATCCAACGACTAAGGGTCTGCTTAGAGGCAGGGGAACCCTTTTTAAGAGGACCATAGCAAACAAGCAATTGGTCAGATTTTCTTCACAGGGCAGCTCTGTGGACATATGAGTCCAGCGCTCGCACTGGACACATACAATTTAGCTTCTCCTGGTCTGGCTCCCGAAAGGGAGGAGGGCAGAAGGCCTGCAGTACGATAGGTTGTGGTGTAACAGAGGGAACTTTGGGAACATAACCCGCTCGAGGGTATAAGAATGCTTTGGCCATACCAGGGGCAAAGTCTAAGTAGTTAGGGGCCACCGAGAGGGCCTGAAGGTCTCCAACTCTCTTTAGAGATGTAATAGCCAGTAAAAGGGCAGTCTTAAGGGTCAGATGTCTATCTCATATAAACCTAAATTGACTCGAATGGAGCTTTGCAGAGAGCCTCTAACACCATGACCAAGTCCCACGGGGGAATACGGGACCGTACTGGAGGTCTCAGCCTCAGTGCACCGCGGAGGAAACTTGTAACTAGGGGGGGGGGGCAACCCACTGACTGACCATCGAAAGGGACGTGGTAAGCAGCTATGGCTGCCACGTACACCTTTAAGGTGGAGTGAGTTAACCCAGCAGAGAGCCTAGCTTGTAGAAACTCAAGAACTGTACCAACTGGGCAGTTAACAGGGTCAAGCTGGCGGTCTCTGCAGCATGAGGTGAAGAGTTTCCACCTCAGGGCGTACAGTTTCCTCGTAGAGGGAGCTCTGGATTGGACGAGGGTCTCAACAACCTCAGTTGAGAGACCGTAAGCTACGAACTGTGCCCCCTCAGGGGCCACAACTTCCACAGCTCCGGGCGAGGGTGGATTATTTTGCCCTGCGCCTTAGAGAGTAGATCTGTCCTGATCGGAATCTCCCATGGAGAGCCGTCAAGGAGAGAGACCAGATCCACGAACCATACTCGGCCCGGCCAGAACGGGGCTACTAGCATCAGGCGGACTCCGTCCTGGCGTACTCTCGCCAGAACTCCTGGGAGCAGAACAGTGGGGGGGAAGGCGTACAGATGAAGCCTCGGCCAGGTCTGTGTCATGGCATCTAGTCCCAGTGGAGCTGGGTGAACTAGAGAGAACCAGAGGGGACATTGCGATGTCTCTTGAGTCGCGAAGAGGTCCACCTGAGCTTTGCCAAATATCTGCCATATCTGCTTCACCACCTCGGGGTGAAGCATCCATTCTCCGGGCCTCGGCCCCTGTCTCGACAGCATGTCTGCTCCCACATTCAATCTCCCAGGAAGATATACTGCTCTTAACGAGAGGAGTTTGCCCTGGGACCACAGGAGGATCTGGTATACCAGCTTGTATAAGGGGCGTGAACGCAGACCTCCCTGGTGATTGATATAAGATAAGAGACCACCGATGTGTTGTCGGTGCGCACCAACACATGACGGCCTCTCAGGTCTGGGAGGAAATATTTCAATGCTCGATATACTGCTAGCATTTCTAGACAATTGATGTGCCATGTCAGATGGCGACCACTCCACAGACCGCGGGCAGGGTGGCCACTCATGACCGCACCCCAACCAGTGAGGGACGCGTCTGTCGTGTTACACGGTGACCAAGAGCTCCCAACACCGGGCCCTGATTCAAGAACCAAGGTTTTTTCCATATGTCTAAGGCACGAAGGCATCGCCGCGTGACCTTGATAGTTCGGAATGGATTTCCCCTCGGGGAAAACCCCTTGGTCTTGAGCCACCACTGCAGGGGCCTCATGTGCAGGAGGCCAAAAGGTATCACGTTGGACCCAGCTGCCATGAGCCCTAACAGTCTCTGAAACTGCTTGACAGTGAGTGACTGGCCTTCTCTGACTCTCTTGACTGAGGAAAGGATTGACTCGATCCGAGCAGGAGACATACGTGCCTGCATCGTGGTCGAATCCCACACTACGACTAGATAGGTGGTTCTCTGAACTGGAGAAAGTACACTCTTCTTGGCGTTCAGTCTCAAACCCAGCTCCCCCATATGGGCGAGAACGATACCTCGTCTCGTTCTCGGTTCTCGGGCGAGAACCGCAATCTGCTCTGATTGAGCTAAAATCAACCAATCGTCGATATAGTTCAGAATGCGGATGCCCTGCATATGGAGGGGTACCAGAGCCGCATCTACACATTTCGTGAACGTGCGGGGTGAGAGTGCAAGGCCGAAGGGAAGTACTCGATATTGGTAGGCTTTTCCCCCGAAAGCGAACCTCAGGAACTTCCTGTGTTGTGGAAGGATGGATATATGGAAGTATGCATCTTTGAGATCTATTGTGACAAACCAGTCCTCGGATCTGATTTGAGCTACAACCTGTTTGAAAGTGAGCATTTTGAACTTCAGTGACATTACTGAGAGGTTTAATTGACTTAAGTCTAAGACCTGTTGCCACATAGCCCTTGCTCATTAACATGGATGTTGTTTTTAACAACATGGGCAAGGCCGGATCCTTCAGAGACGACGCCGAACCAGGTGACAGATAGCTCGCAAGCGTCTGCTCAACCCGGGGCATCGCTCTGTACTCTCGCTCATCGAGCCCCGCGACATTGCCATAATATTGAGAGTCGGGGCCGAAGAGACGGGTCGAATAAGGGTGTTTCCACGATCTCGCTATATTTCTTCGTGGAGATCGGGAAAAAAGGGAAGGCTCGGCGCTGGAGGTGGTTGTCTCGGCCGCAGAAACCGCTCATCTAATTTACTTTTATGCGGTTCAGATTTTTTCTCTGCAGGCCACTCGATTTTTAATTTATCGACTGCACGAGTAACCACCTCCAACAGCTCCTCATACTGGGGCGATAGGGGTGGCGAATCCCTACTAATAGTCTCCACATCCACCTCATCAGACGAAGAGAGGTGGAGTGTCGACCCCTCGCCCTGGGGGGAAGAAACCGACGAGCGTACTTCCGAACCCAGGGTTTGGGCGCCGGATCTTGCAGATGAGGAAGGAGATAAGGACTGGCCCGTCTCCATACCCTCTGCCAGATCCACCTGCGAACCCCACAAGGCAGCAGCTGCTCTGCCTCGGCAGAAGCGGGGCCAGCACCGCGGGGAAAGCTGGCGAAGACTCCCTCCTCGAAGAGAGCCCTCCGGGATCGAAGCGTCCGCATCGGCAACCGTTCACAATACGGACAGTCGGCTCCCTCGAGAGCCGACTCAGCGTGCTTCGATCCCAGACAGACCACGCATAAATCGTGTGTATCCCCAGCCGCTATGTAGCGTGGGCAGGGAGGAACACAAAATTTATAGCGCGATCTGGATTCGCCCTAAATATGTCTAGTCTTAGCTTTGCTCTTTGGCATTATGTTGCTTTATTGGGACAGACAACAATAAATAAGACTCACAAGACAGACTTTTGAACATGCACACACAGAGCGCTTGCTGAAAGACGCGAAGCTGAAGCCAGCTGCGTGGCATGTGCCTTTATAGCTTCCTAGTTGCTACGTCACCCCGCCTGTGACGTCACGCTCTTCCATTGGACTGATTGCACATGATATTCAGAGTTGATCTTGCCAAAGGCGTTTCCCCCAAAGCGCTTTTGACGCAGCTCGGGTTCCTGAAGAGGAACCAATAGACAATTTTATTCTCAAAAAAATTAAGAAACTTGTTTCACTGCTGAACAGAAGATCTTGTTGGAGACTAGTTAGGTATTAACATTTTGTCAATAGTCTTAAAAATCTTGTTTGGATTTGCAGCCTCACCACTTATAATACGTGATGAATGAATGAAACCAGAATGGATTCAGAACCAGTTTCATTAAATTCTTTCATTCTTATTAACACTAATGCAGTTTTATATATATATATATATATATATATATATATAAGGATTATTTTATTTTTAGTTTTTTGCTTGAAGAAAATGAGAATTGAATAATGAAAAATATTATTGAAAAAAAAATGTTTTTGTCTGTTATGACCTGGACATTGTTCATGTATATTGCAACACAAAACACGATTCCAACCACGTAATGGCATATTGCTCAAAACTGTATTTTCCGGTCTTTTGGGACGTTCTTATGGTCTGCCACACAAAGCTAACAGTATGTGACCCTCTCAACAGGCCGCTGTGCCCAAAGAAGACGTTAGCTTGGTGGAAGTGGACATGTTTGAAGGCAAGTCTCTGTGCGAGGAAGACAAAGCCGAGCTGCCGCTGAAGAAGGACAAGTATCTCTCTGAGGAGCACAGCAGCGGCATCGGAGGCTCGTCCTGCACGTCCTCACCTCGCCACAGCATGTCAGACAGTGACTCGGGTGACTCGGGCCAGACCTCAGCCAGCACTCTGCAGTACTCCTCAGTGGTGGCAGGTGCCCACAAGGGCCAGACTCCCAGCCATCAGCCTCTGGCATTCGCTCGCTCCGAGTCCACACAGCCACTTCTGGACAGCGAGGAACATCCAGAGCATCTCAGCGAGAGCAGCGGCCAGTCCAGGAGCTTATACTTGAGACGAGGCCGAGAACCCGAGCTGGGCGTCCTCGGACAGGACAGCAGTGGAGCCTCTCTTACTTTCTGTCCAGTGCAGGAAGAGGAGACTCCTGTCGCAGAGGACCTGTCCGCCTCCGCCTTAAGTTACATACCGCAGCAGAACATCTATCAACCTCAGTAAAACATGTGAAGTGATGCTGGCGCTCTGGAGACGGCCCTAAGCTACTGCATTTAGTGTCACCTTTTTAGGCCATGTTAATGTGCCTGTGATGAACTTTTCATTTGGCATTTCAATGGGATTGAAAGCTTCTGCAGACATGTATGGTAACCAACCTGTCCTCCAACCAATACGCTCGTATAGGTCGTTTGTCCAAATCCCTGAAATATGACCCATCAGAGCGTATACTACAATTGCTCCCAGCATAAGGTCATTTTTATATTCATGTTTTTTATTCTTTTATTTGCACTCTGGTTTGCGTTTCATGTAGCTCAGTTGGGAGATTATTGCGTTATACCTTGATATGTAATCATGCTATCATGGGTTCGATCCCAGAGAATGGACATGCACATAAAATGTATATGCTCAATAAATCATAATTTTGCATGATTTCTGTGAGGGTTAGGTTTAGGGGTGGGGTTAGGTGTGGTCATTTGAACGAATAAGCCACCTAGTAAAATATGTAGGAAATACTGTGATGTCGGTGTAAAAAGCCCACCATTGCATTTAAATAAACGTGCGTTTTGATTGGTGATGACGTTATACGTAATTTCATGATGACAGACGCAAAGCGATGCTGTCATTATTTTTACACCCGCTAGAGGGCGCTTAACTTTAAAATGTAAATATAGGTCATAATAAGTTGCTTGCACAAACAACCTATATGGTGGTTTTTTGTTGGAGGACAGGCTCATGGTAACACTAGTCTGCTCCCTTTAAAAAGCTGTCAACACTTTGAGATGTCACACTGCCATGTGCCTTCCTTTTGCCTTAATGATATAATACGTTGCTGTTGTTTTCAACCATATATATGGTTAGTTGTAGCATTGTGTAAAATATTTTTCCAATGGATTTCGCTTTTCATGCTGCTGATTTTTTGCCTCAAGCTCAGAGCTGATTGATCTGTGGTTCGTCGATGTGCCGCTGTATAACGCTTCCAGTGTACACAGCTTCAATCTTGCTTGCTTCCAAAATAGACATAGCTGTTTAGAAAACTATGACCAATTCGAGCCATTATGTTATTGACGTGTTATTGATGATGATATTATGAATATTCATATTTTTAACAATATGCAACAGAATGTCAACCCTAGCTTCAGTTAACCTTGCTTTCATGTTCCTTATGATATTTTTGTCTAGGATAAAACTAACACTACATTGAATTGTCAGTTATGAAATTCAAATATTTCATTGTATGCCTAACTACATGTATTTATCTCTATGTGATTTGTTTATATCATTGCATCACTTACACGTTTATCACTGGTACCAGATTAAATAAAGACTTTGTTCCAATATTTCATAGACTAGAAGCCTTATGGTATGCTAGTGGCACCAAACAATCATTGTGCAAGTCTGCTGCGAAAGGCCATACTGTTTTATCATTTAGTAGTATCTTAGACTTTATTTATACCTTCAGTCTGTGGGTATTGCATGGATGCATTTCAATTGTAGCAGCAGCTTCTCTGGTTGGTACTTTGACTGTAATTTGGCAAGGATATGAGGTTGTAATTTGTGTCCTTGTATGCCCTAATATGCATGATTATTTGGTTCAGCACTGTGTGAATTAGACATACACTGATTCTTATTAAAGCTACGTAAGTTATTCAGTCAAGAGCAATGAGTGATTTTCTTTTTCATTTGTTGTTTTAAAAAAAAATTGGGAGGAAGAAATCAAATCTTAAAGTGCCATTTTAGTCGCTTTACAGTAGGGCTACATATAAGCTACAGAAACATTGTTATTATTCCTGTAGAAACACCACTATTTAAAACTTTAAATAGTATCCTCTCGCACAGTGAATTTGTTTAAATTAATGTTGTAAAAACAAAACAAAAAAATTGAGTACAAAGTAGATGTGTATCTTTAAATATGGAGCTGTTTTACTCAAGATGCCTTTAAAGGGGAAACCGAATATAATCATAACCGATGTCCATCACATATGCAACTTGGTAATAAATGAATAAAAACAACTATTTAGGTGAGCTGATCACCTTAAAAGTGCACAGATATAACCATCAGTTCACATGGCTGTTAATTACAGATCTATAGAGAATATTGAATATAGATCAGTGCAGTTAAGTCTTTTGATGAGAACTGATTTCCAGTTTTGTCAGGTGACCTTCGACATAGACCCCATAGTAGATATTTTTGTTTAGAACCCTCTCAAATGATGATAAATGGAGCAGAGTTTAGTAAGCAGGATGATCTATAATAGTGAAAATGTATCTTAACAAGCTCAACTGATGCTTGAGAAACACCGGAAACAGAAGTGAGCACTCATTGCAGGAAACGGCCTGACACTGAACTCTGGAAACACAAGTCTGTATTCTGGTATTCTGTCTCAATACCCACACCTGTAGTTTAGGCTGCTTGAGAGTGTGTGCATGCAACAGGAAGTGCACAAGATTGTCTGAGGTCTGAAAAATGACTACGCTCAATGCCCTTAATGCACACTAAACCCACACTATTTCTAATAGTGTTCAGAGCAGTATTTATCCCATCATTCATCATGTTCAGAAAACTCAGAAATCACAAATTGTCAAGGAAAACTTTGCAGTACAAGTTAATGTAAAGTTTTGCACATTTATTTGATACAGAGATATGTATTTTGTAAAGCATTTGCAACTTCTTTTTATCACTCAAGTCATTCTTAGAAACTACTGATCAGAAATTTTGGAAATTTTGAAGTTTACTTTAAAATGCAAATTAATAAATAAAGCTCTGTACAAAGTTTACTTGCATTTTTTACAACACTATGTTGTAAGTGGGTCTCACTCACTGATTTATATATATATATACTTTTCCAAATACCCACACTTGAAGTCTTTGCTCTGGATCACTTGATTACTCATATGACGTATTTCCTGTATTTGGCCCAAGTGTTCAAGTGAGGATGAAGACTATTGTCTAACTGATGGGACTTTAATTTCTGGTGCTTCTTATTAAGTGATAAAAAGCAGTTGCAAATGATATAAATATAGGCTACTCACCTCCGCACCAATAAAACTTGTAGCACTTTGTTTTACTACCAAATTATATGTAGTGCCAAATAATTATTCATATTCACATTGGAAAGGTTTCCGTGACTTCACGATCTTGGCAAAAAGTCTCACGATTTATTTCCCCAACATAATGCATGATGGGATACCCTAAGCCTTGAATACTGCTCTGGAGTGTGGATTTAGTGTGCATTAAGGACACTGTGCTTTGGCATTTTTAAGATCTGGACAGGCTTGCGCACATACTTCCTGTTGCGCTCACATGCTCTAAAGTGGCGAAGACCGCAAGTGTTAGTATTTGGACAGTCTTCAGTCCAATTGCACACTCTGGCCAAATACAGGATAAACGTCATGCAAGTAGACACATGCACAGATCGATCTGCAAGTGTGGGTGTTGGGACAGGCTCAATGTATGAAATAAACTTAGTATTCACTCGAAATTGCATTGTCTCTTGAGTAGGTTGAGTAGGTAATAAGTAATTACTGCAATAAGATTCACTTCAGAATCTGGGCAGAAATAGTAGGTCATCCGGCTATGAAAAAAAGGTACAAACGCTGTTACTGGGGCAGTAGCAATATGGACTCTTTAGAAATATGGGGGAGTCAATTTGTGTTGCCAAGCTATTAAACAGGTGCACCTAATAAAGTGGCCCATGATTGTATATATATATATATATATATATATATATATATATATATATATATATATATATGTATATATATATATATATATATATATATATATATATATATATGTATATGTATATATATATGTATATATATATATATATGTATATATATATATATATGTATATGTATATATGTATATATATATATGTATATGTATATATATATATATATATATATATATATATATATAAAATCTTTTTGTAATCTTGACAAACACATATCATTGGAGAGGTCTGACAGTCAAGGTTCCATATTTGATAACTTTTTTGAAAAATAAGTGATATTGTGATACTATTTATTTGTTACAGAAAAACTGCTTCAGAAAAAAATCAATAGAGGTTGGGCATCACCCTGGATAATTTTGCTGTAGTTGCAGGAACCACATTTTTCATGATAACAACTTCAAATTCGGAACATAACTTGGTTTGACATATGGCTTTGATTTAATATAAATTTTAGAGTGCATCAAATTATATAAAATATTTATTTTACATAAAATAATAAAAAACTGTACACTACATTTCCTTTACTCTAAACGTAAACGTCTATTAAAAAAAAAATGTATTCATTTCAGCAATAAACAGCTATGTCCTTAGGTCTGTAATCCAAAGTGTTCAGGAATTACAACCATGTTGTAACAATCATTAATTTTTGTCTTCTGTTTCCAGTTAAAGGGGCTAAGTGTTATCCTGGGGAACACAAACATTAAAATCCAAATCAAGGTTTGGATTTTTTTATTATTATTATTATTTGAGTCCCAATAAGATGGAAATTGCAATAAACAAATTTTCTGATGTCTCTTTAAGGTTTTGCCCTTGGTATAATAACATATACATTTTGACTATATTTAGCAGATACATAGTTGTATATATAATTTATGCGATTACTGTGAGGGCATTCCACTTTTCTTTTTTCTTTTTGCTTTATTCGCAATACTGCTTTTTCTCTGTTTTACTCATCCGAGATATGATGTTGTTGCTGCTGTGATGTTAACTGTAATGGGATTGTTTGAGTGTGCTAAGATACAGAAATGGAGTTTGGGTTTCTTCCCATTGTCGCCTTTGGCTTGCTTAGTTTGGGACACTTGACTGATTGTAAAGACACTACTGGAAGAGAGCTGAACTGGATGATGAAGAACTGAATCATCAATGAACTGACTTTAGCTGGAAAAATGACTTTTCTTGCTTGATTGACAAACTGTTTTCTGTCTGACACTGTAAATCTGCTCTGACACGCCAAGTATTGTATAAAGCACTACATAAATAAAGGTGACTTGACTTGAATTGTGCTAATGACTAGCAAACTCTTGCTTGTTTTTCTTTCGGTCCCACTGCCATTTTGAGAGCATATTTCACCATATATTTAAATCAGTTCCCTAGAATTTTTTCCTGCCTGAATCTGTATAGAAAATACACACACACACAGACACACACACACACACACACACACACACAACTGAGCCTGGTTTCTCCCAAGGTTTTTTTCTCCATTCTGTCACCGATGGAGTTTCGGTTACTTGCCGCTGTCGCCTCTGGCTTGCTTAGTTGGGGACACTTCATCTACAGCGATATCGTTGACTTGATTGCAAATAAATGCACAGACACTATTTAAACTGAACAGCGATGACATCACTGAATTCAATGATGAACTGCCTTTAAAAATCATTTTGCATAATTGACACACTGTTTTCCTAATGATTATAGTTCAGTTGCTTTGACGCAATGTATTTTGTTTAAAGCGCTATATAAATAAAGGTGACTTGACTTGACTTGACACACACACACAAAAATAAAAATAATAATAAATTAATAAATCAGATTTAATCTGGCCCTTTTACCTAACATAATAATAATAAAAGCTTATACTAGCCTTTTATATAAAAGGCAGGGCATTTTTGGACACCTTATAGATTTGCAGTGAAAAACCTTTTTCAAAATTTATTTTAATGTTAAAGTTAGGCCTTGTATAGTTGTAATTCATGGAGTCATTATTTAATACTTCTGATTTCAGATATCATCATTCATGATAACCTGTGGGCTAAAGAAATAAAGGAATCTATTATGACACTGTCTTTAATTAAGTAAATGTAGGACTATAATACTGCATTTACTTCTTACATTTTCCCCAACATCAAAATAATGTTTCCCCTGATTAGTAGTGTAGTGTTTTCTGAAATTAATTCTCAACATACATTTAAGATTCTTCATACAACTGGTAAAAAGAGGTGATGCTTTGCAGACACTTTATTACACAAATAACATTGTTACTGAAAATAGTTTTCTTGCAATAAAACCTCAGTTTCACAACAAATATCAGACACATCGCAGTAGCTTTGAAAATGTAGTAAATACAGCCTTAAATTTGTAATCTTTTTTTTTTCTTTTTTATCAGATGCAAAAAAACAACAACTCGAATCACAGGTGACAGTAGCAGCTCTTCAATATGTGGCACATCTGTAGTAATATATACTGTAGGTGCTGCAGAAGGCGAAATACATGAAGGCACAGACATACAGAAATGTTAGGACACAAAATGCCTGGATCAATAATATATTAATTGCACTGCTAAATTACTGGAAGAGATTGAACAGCTGTTCATCATTAAAACTAAATAAATAATCTACCTTTACCCTCCTGTTAAAAATAATAATGAGAAGTCTATCATCAAAATGACCAGTGCTCTGAATCTCCACGTGGTCCCTTAAAATCATCAATTAAAATGTCAGTCATAGGTCTCAGAGAACATTTTCACACCAGATAAAATGTTTCAGCAGCTGATACAAACGAATACAGAGGTGATTAAATTACATCCTGACAGCGCTAGCAGAAAGACCATCAAGCGTGGGCTCTTTAGGACGAGGGTCCGGGGACAGGCGGAGCGGAGTACTCCTCGTTCTCAGAGTCGGTGCCGTCCTCTTCATCTTTCTCCAGGTCACTTCCCTCGGTGCTGAGTCTGTCGAAGCCCTGCCGGGTGTAACCTTTGTGGGAGGCAAAGAAATTCCCCAGGTTCAAGCTTCCTGCAGCTTTGCCTGAGTGTGAGAAAGAGTCTTACTCTCAACGCCGGGTGAACAATACTGATAATAAAAGTTTTCTGCAGTTGTACGAAAATAATCAAATTTGAATGTAGTTGTACGGTTACACCACAGAAGGTTGTGTTTAAATGCTCCAGGAACAGGTCAAAAGAAAAAGTTACTAATGCATGGGAAGCTGGGCGTTATAGTAGGTCTCTGTCCTGAGGATCTCTCTCTTACCTCTGATTTTACCCAGGATTCCTCCTGCTGATCCTGAAGGCTCTGACTTCACCTGGCAATCATCTTAAAAGCAGAAATCCATCACAATCAATCCCACACACAACAGCACATGGAGTTAATTAACATGACTGTGAGACCGTTACCCCTGTCCATGCGGCCCCTCTTCCAGCGGAGACAGACACCGATGGCGATGACGAGCACCAGTGGGACGAGCAGTAGAGAGGTGATGATGGCGGTGGACACGCCCTGAGTGCTCTGACTGGCCACGCTCTTGAGCGTCTTCTTCTCTTCAGGAGCCACCAGCGGCTGAGGAGGCTGCTTCTGTGACGGCTCCTGCATCTTCTGCACTGCATCTACTGGATGCCGAGGCGGGAGCTTGGCGAACGGCTTCAGATTGGCCTGCACAAACGCTTCTGTTTCTAAAAGAAAGAGGGAATCAGATAAGAAACGGTTAAAAATGCAATTCAATTTATGCATTTAGCAAAGCGACTTACATTGCATTCAGGCTAACATGTGTTCCCAGGTATTCGAACCCCGCGCTTGGTAAGCAATGCTCTACCACTTGAGCAGCTACAGGAACACTAAAAATACTTATGTCTTAAAGGGGTCATATGATGCGATTTAAATTTTTCCTTTCTCTTTGGAGTGTTACAAACTCTTGGTGCATAAAGAAGATTTGTAAAGTTGCAAAGACTAAAGTGTCAAATCCAAAAGAGATATTCTTTAGAAAAGTTAAGACTTGTCCAGGCTCTTTAAAAAAACATTTTTAGTTTGTGCACTTAAAACTTTTTTATCACGAAACCACAATTGTGGCTCTTTTTTCTGCCGTCTTTATCTAAACTTTTTTTTGCAACTTTTGTAAGCTGTGTCTCAGTGGGCGGTCTCTACCCACCAGGATGAAAGGCCTTTTCTATTGGTCACTCTCGATTGAAGTCACAGGTTGACCACACCCACTACGTTTCCCAGAATCAGTCTGACAGAAGAGCGAGCGAGGTTGTATAAAGGAGAGAAACAGGTTGTTTACTGGGTAAGATAACTAACTTAACATCTTAACAAGTCAACTTAATTATTCTCTCCTCATGGTCTACCATCAAAATACGTAACATTAGCTAAGCCCGTTGTAGATCTGATTAGCCAACAGTATAGCTAGCTGCCAGAGCGCCCAATAGTGAAGCGTCAGACCAATATTTTCAGAGATTATAGATTATTAAAGGTCCAGTGAAGTAAGGGGAGTAAAGCACATTAAATCACTACCCCATTTGGCGGGTTATGATTCATAAATTATGAACATATGCACACTCTCAAGTCTATTCACGGCACCCAACAGCTGTAGATTGCCATTTAAAGTTTTCTAAAATACAACGATTTGGGATTGAAGCCTGTACATTCTGACGTCACCATATATTCTACAAGACTATGTATTGTGCATTTTAATAACAGGTTTGTTTTGTACTGGTCGAACGAGTTTGCAAAATTGCCTGAATTGTCTTGCGATTCGGGGGTCCTCAGGGACAGGTTTGGAAACCCTTGCTCTTTAAGACCTGTGCAATGACAACTGCGAAACTTATCACTTCAAAAGTAACGATTGATATTCAGGACTTGTCAACCAGAACTAACTTCCACATTTCAATATGCCCCTGACCTCTAAGGGGAGTTTTTATTTGTGAATACTATTTGTGAGCAGCCTAGACTTCTATCGGTACAACATCACATTTGTCTTTTCTGTTTGCAGGAAGAAGATCTGGTGTTGATAGAGGCTGATTCTTCAAGGCAAAACCTTAGACCTGATGCAACATCATCCAATGTTGCAATCACTCTCAGGAGGTACACGAGCAAAAGCTAAACATTGTCTATTATACATTCCTGTTACAAAATAAGCCCCGCATACATTTTTGTCTTTAATGTGTAAAGTATGCACAGTGACATTTCAATTGTCAGAAGTAGAACTGCCATGCCAGCTTTTGTGGAGAAAGATAATGGTAATAGTGACTCACATTAAAGCTTAAAAAACAAATAAAAGATGCTCTGGATCAAATCTTTGGATCATATTTCTCATGGTAACCTACCTGACTATGTTCATTAAATTTGGTTCAAAACAGTACATTGCAAAGGTCATAAAAAGATCAAACGAAATGTATTTATACTGTACATACGTACAAACACAAAGTAGTTTGGAAACATTACATTTTTTAAACTGTTTTTTTATTTTATATAAGTCTCTTTTGCATATCAAAGCTGCATTAATTTGATCAAATATACAGTAAAAACTGAATAATTGCAAAAAATATTACCATAACTCTTTTCTATTTGAATACATGTAAAAAATGTAATTTATTGCTGTGATCAAAGCTGAATTTTAAGCATCATTACTCCAATCTTCAGTTTCACATGATCCTTCAGAAATCAGTCTAATATGCTGATTTGCTTAAAAACTGTAATAATTGTCAATGTTGAAAAAAAATAATTGGGGATTCTTTGATGAATAGAAATTTATCTGACATGTAAAAATGTTTTATAAGAGTATAAGTTTCGTTACTGTCATTTTTGATCAATTTAATGCATCCTCGCTGAATAAAAGTATTTCTTAATTCCTTTTTTTTTTTAATGTCTTACTGTCCCCAAACTTTTGAACAGTACTGTATATTATTACAAAATCTTTCCATTACAGAAAAAGGGTGTTTGTTTGAACTTAATATTCATCAAAGAATCTTGAAAAAATTGTATAAATAAAATGTATAATAATCTTCGTTGAGCAAAAGAATAAGCGTATCGTTATATTGTGACACTTGTGACTGGAGTAATGATGCTGAAAATTTTGCTTTATTGTTTTTATATACATATATATAATTGTATTTATTTATTTTTACAGTGAGAAGAATGTGATTCGACATGCCGCAGCACAGATAAACACCTGACATCTGAAATATGTCAGGAGATAATACGTCTGAAGTTCTGAAACGTCAAAAAGCTGTGGAAGCTGTACCAATCCCTTGAAAATCACCTTCCTTGGAGAGCTTGTAAAAATAAATAAATGCAATTATATGTATATAAAACTAAAAACAATAAAGCAAAATGTTCAGCGTTATTACTCCATTCTTAAGAGATCCTTTTTAGATGTTTTTTAAGCGTTTCTTTTTTTGTTTGTTGTTTTTTAAGCTTTAATGTGAGTCACTATTACCATTATCTTTCTCCACAAAAGCTGGCATGGCAGTTCTACTTCTGACAATTGAAATGTCACTGTGCATACTTTACACATTAAAGACAAAAATGTATGCGGGGCTTATTTTGTAACAGGAATGTATAATAGACAATGTTTAGCTTTTGCTCGTGTACCTCCTGAGAGTGATTGCAACATTGGATGATGTTGCATCAGGTCTAAGGTTTTGCCTTGAAGAATCAGCCTCTATCAACACCAGATCTTCTTCCTGCAAACAGAAAAGACAAATGTGATGTTGTACCGATAGAAGTCTAGGCTGCTCACAAATAGTATTCACAAATAAAAACTCCCCTTAGAGGTCAGGGGCATATTGAAATGTGGAAGTTAGTTCATTAAAAGAAAGTCTCTACAAGGCTGCAGTGGTACAGGCTGAAAAGTCCTGAATATCAATCGTTACTTTTGAAGTGATAAGTTTAGCAGTTGTCAGTGCAAAGGTCTTAAAGATAGTACAAAACAAACCTGTTATTAAAATGCACAATACACAGTCTTGTAGAATATATGGTGACGTCAGAATGTACAGGCTTCAGTCCCAAATCTGTGTATTTTAGAAAACTTTAAATGGCAATTTACAGCTGTTGGGTGCCGTAAATAGACTTGAGAGTGTGCATACGTTCATAATTTATGAATCATAACTGGGATAGCCAAATGGGATAGTGATTTAATGTGCTTTACTCACCTTACTTCACTGGAGCTTTAATAATCTATAATCTCTGAAAATATTGATCTGACGCTTCACTATTGGGGGCTCTGGCAGCTAGCTATACTGTTGGCTAATCAGATCTACAACGGGCTTAGCTAATGTTACGTATTTTGATGGAAGACCATGAGGAGAGAATAATTAAGTTGACTTGTTCTTTTCAACTCGCAAAAAAAAGTTTTAAACCTGCAAAAAAAAAAAAAAAAAAACAGCAGAAAAGTATAAAATAATTCCATATGTTTCCTGAACAAGTAGCCTACAATGCCGGTATCTGTTTCTATAAAGTGGGGCCATTTCTGTCTCAAAGTCTGTAAGTATGTTTTCATATTTAAAGGATTTGCCACTGATGATTCAAATGCCAGTTTTGAGCAGAGTATAGTAGCGCTTGTTGTTTGTTGTTTCTCCGATCACAAATTCAGACATGGGTTTATGTTTACGCAGCACGATATGCAACACAACTCGTAAAAACACAATATGAGTCATTATTATCAGTAATTATGTCCCCACAGGATGCAACAAATGATTCGTTTGTAATGAGTTTTATTGGCTTTGTCTCATCGTGCCGGGACACACGGCATCACAATATGTTAAGGGGCGTCACATTTCCATCCCACGCTGGAGGTATTCGGCCAATCAGAACGCACTGGATAGCTGGCCAATCAGAGCACACCTCGCTTTTCAGAACGATGAGCTTTGTAAAAAACAACATGTTTCAGAAAGGTGGGGCATAGAGGAGCAACAATAATATACAGTATGTGGAAAATACTGTTTTTTTTTACTTAAACTGCCTAAAAACATTTCATTACACCAAATAATGTTTTCTTTTTCAAGTCTTGAAGGACAGGCAGTTCCAAAGATGTAGCTTTTAATTGAGTTGAGCATACATTTGAAATGTTTCAACTGTAGAAGTCCTAAGAGGCCATGAATTTTTCTTTCTTGTTTTCTTGTGATCACGACTTAACAACATAACAAAACATAAGAAAAGTAGTTTTTGTTTACAATGATTATTTGATATTTTAAAGCACAATGTGTTGTGAGTCTAGCGTTGGACAACATAATGTAACAAAGGACCTCCTAATTCTGTCCCAAACCGTACAGTAAGGTGGATATACTGTACAGTATACAACACCCCATCAGTTATATTCAGCTCTATACTGCCACCTATTGGTGTGTAATTTAGAGCAAGGGTTTCCAAACCTGTCCCTGAGGACCCCCGAATCGCAAGACAATTCAGGCAATTTTGCAAACTCGTTCGACCAATTCACTGACTCAAAAGAATGATAAGGAAGCAAATTATTTATTGGGATCCTGGTAGAGTTTGTGAACACTCTCCATGTGTGACTGGGCCAATGAAGCTTGAGAAAACACAATCCAAACAACCTACCTTCAATTTCTTGGACCTCGATTCCTCCTTTTTTAACAGAGCGATGTTCTGCCTCTGCAGTGAGAATAACAATTCTTAGGTTTCAATTTTTGTTGTTAGAATAGACAAAATCATAGGATGAAATTCAGGGCTGGGTAGAAAATCTCGATATTTCCATATTAATCGATTATCTTTTTTACGGGAACGATATAAATTCTCAAATCCCAAGAATGAATCAGTGTAGCCTGGTTTTAGTTAATGGACGGAACCCTGAAGGGCACTTCCCATCCAATAAATCGCATTAGGCATTGTGCTTTGGTGCTTTTAATATGAAACAAAGTCTCAGGTTTCAATTTATGTCAATTGTATTGCAGTATTCAAACAATAAATGTCATTTTGGGGCTGTTTAATGTGGAATGACAGATGGCTGTAGTTCATCTCAGTTCAACAGACGCTACAGCGTGAAGCACAGGTGAACTGATCATCTCTTTCACACTAATACAAGTTTCAGCACAAAATAAACATGACTAAACATCTGAAGGTAAGGTAAAAGAGAGAGTACAACTTTACAGTCTGTATCCTGTCTCTTGTAAGCGCTCAATCAGTGTTTCAGCTGTGCAAAGACCTAAATTTACAGCTTGTAAACAATGTCACGTAATGCCACATGTACCTCATGTATTTTTTTTCAAACATGTTTGGTGACCATAATGAACTCATTAGTCAGCCAGAACAATTAACTTTATATAGGGCGTTTTATGCTAAACAATATGCATATATTCATTATAATTTTTACCGATCTTTTTTCGATCTATTTTTGTTTGAATAAATCCCTCAATTCTTTATGACAACTACCATTTACATTTTTATATTAAAAAAAAAGAATAGAATAGAAATATTATGTAATTGTAACTTTTAAAAACTTAATTGTGTATTTTTAACAGTTGTACACTATAGTTTAGAAATCAGTAAATTTTAACCTTCAAATTATAGTAATGTAGTACCAAATGAATCTCATGTATATTTTACAGCATTAGTTGAGACGGTTTTTTCTTTGAGAAAATTCGACAAGTACTGTACCTTATATAGATCCAAAATGATCGATACTGAATTGAATCGAATTGGTAATCGAATCCAAATTGAAAGTGTCACAGTGTCTGGGTTGTGTTCCCTGGGGTTCCACTAGGTGTCCTCAGTTCCCACGGTGTTTATCATATTATCACTTCCTGTCTCCTTATTTGGTCACCTTCCTCCTTGTTTAGTTAATTGATTGTTCCCCACCTGTCTCCTGTTTCCCCATTATCCTTTTGTGTATATAACCCGGTCTGTCTTAGTATGTGTCACGGAGTCGTTGTTAATTCATGTCCGTCATCTTGTCGTGCTCTTGCCTTGTGTCCTTGTTTGTTTATGTTTGGTTTGGTTTTGTTTGGTATCGACCTCTGCCTTGACTGTTTACCCTTTTGGATTGCCCTTAATAAAAGACTTACTCGCAATTGGTTCTATCTCCGTGCCTCATTGGATCCCTGCCGTGACAGAACGACTCCGTCATTCTAGGAACCAGCGGTATGTCGTCTTTCCGTTCCCCAGCCAAGATGGCAGAGCGGCGAGCCAAGTATCTTCGGTTGATCGCCCTCCACCAAGAGGGAAATGAAGTGGGTGCCCTGGCTCAGGTGTTCTGGTCCCTGGCCGAGGGCATGGGCTACACTGATGCGGCCCTCAAGGACTATTTCAATGGCGGGCTGGATGATCCAGTGTCTCAGGAGGAGATGGCGCAGTTAGAGACACTGGAATTCTGGGAATTCGTGCGCTACCTGCAGCATCGGCTTCGGTGGGATGCCCCAGCCACTTCTGTCTCTTCCGGCGGGGTGGTCGTCAGCCCAGCACTACTGCCCAGGATGGCAACCAGCCAAGCGCCACAGCACAAGATGGCCGCTATCCCAGCGCCAATGTCCAAATTGGCCACCGTTCCAGCGCCACAACCCAAGATGGCCGCCAGTCCAGCACCACTGCCCAGGATGGCTACCAGCCAAGCGCCACCATCCAAGATGGCCGCCAGTCCAGCATCACTGCCCAGGATGGCCACCAGCCAAGCGCCACAGCACAAGATGGCCGCTAACCCAGCGCCAATGCCCAAATTGGCCACCGTTCCAGCGCCACAGCCCAAGATGGCCGCCAACCCAGTGCCAATGCCCAAATTGGCCACCAGTCCAGCGCCACAGTACAAGATGGCCGCCAGCCCAGCGCCAATGCCCACTTTGGCCAACGGTTCAGTGCCACAGCCCAAGATGTGACCTGAGACCCCTCCGGAGTCGAGTCAGGTGCCAGTGGACCCTCCGGAGTCGAGTCAGGTGCCCGTGGACCCTCCGGAGTCGAGTCAGGTGCCCGTGGACCCTCCGGAGTCGAGTCAGGTGCCCGTGGACCCTCCGGAGTCGAGTCAGGTGCCCGTGGACCCTCCGGAGTCGAGTCAGGTGCCCGTGGACCCTCCGGAGTCGAGTCAGGTGCCCGTGGACCCTCCGGAGTCGAGTCAGGTGCCCGTGGACCCTCCGGAGTCGAGTCAGGTGCCAGTGGACCCTCCGGAGTCGAGTCAGGTGCCAGTGGACCCTCCGGAGTCGAGTCAGGTGCCAGTGGACCCTCCGGAGTCGAGTCAGGTGCCAGTGGACCCTCCGGAGTCGAGTCAGGTGCCAGTGGACCCTACGGAGTCGAGTCAGGTGCCAGTGGACCCTCCGGAGTCGAGTCAGGTGCCAGTGGACCCTCCGGAGTCGAGTCAGGTGCCAGTCACCGCTGATCCTCCAGAGTCAGGGCTAGTCACCGCTGATCCTCCAGAGTCAGGGCTAGTCACCGCTGATCCTCCAGAGTCGAGTCAGGTGCCAGGGAACTCTCCAGAGTTAGGGCTTATCACCGATGACCTTCCAGAGTCAGGGCTTATCACCGGTGACCTTCCAGAGTCAGGGCTAGTCACCGATGACCCTCCAGAGTCAGGGCTAGTCACCGATGACCTTCCAGAGCCAGGGCTAGTCACCGATGACCTTCCAGAGCCAGGGCTAGTCACCGATGACCTTCCAGAGCCAGGGCTAGTCACCGATGACCTTCCAGAGTCAGGGCTAGTCATTGATGACCCTCCAGAGTCGAGTCGGGTTCCAGATGACCCTCCAGAGTCAAGTCTAGTCACCGCTGATGCTCCAGAGTCAGGGCTAGTCACCGTTGACCTTTCAGAGTCGTGTCAAGTCACCTTTGACCTTTCAGAGCCGAGTCAAGTCACCGGTGATCTTCAAGGACTGAGTCAAGTCACCGGTGATCTTCAAGGACTGAGTCAAGTCACCGGTGATCTTCAAGGACTGAGTCAAGTCACCTCTGATCTTCATGAACAAAGGGAAGTCACCTCTGATCTTCATGAACAAAGGCAAGTCACCATTGATCTTCATGAGCAAATGCAAGTCACCAATGATCTTCATGAGCAGTGTCAGGCCAGCACCGATCTTCTGGAGTCCAGTAGAGACACCATGGAATTACCAGAGTCTCGTCCTCCCATTGATCCGGCCGCACGGAAGTGGTGGGCTTCTGCTCCGTCCTGGGGGCCTTCCGCCCTGACCACATGGTGGTGGTGGTCTTCTGCTCCGCCCTGGGGAACTCTGGCCTCGACCACAAGGTTGTGGTGGTCTTCTGCTCCGCCCTGGGGGGCTTCCGCTCTGACCACACGGACATGGTGGTCTTCTGCTCCGCCCTGGGGGGCTTCCGCTCTGACCACACGGACATGGTGGTCTTCCGCTCCGCCCTGGGGGGCGCTTGCCCTGACTACACAGTGGTGGTGGTCTTCCGCTCCGCCCTAGAGGGCTCTGGCCTTGACCACAAGGGTGTGGTGGTCTTCTGCTCCGCCCTGGGGGGCTTCATGTTGTTTTTTCCTTTGGTTTTTGTGTTAATGTCTGTCCCTGTTCCTTCTGTTAGTCTGGCCCTCCGTCCCTCCCCCTGAACCTCCTCCTGTCCTCCTCCCTCCTGGGCTTTCTGTGTTGTGTTTACATTCTGGTGCCTGTTCCCCATGTTTTTCTTTTCTGGCCCTCCGTCCCTCCCCCTGAGCCTCCACCTGTCCGCCTCCCTCCTGGTCTCTGTTTTGTGTCTGTCTTGGAGCGTCTGGGAGCCACTCCGTAGAAGGGGGGTACTGTCACAGTGTCTGGGTTGTGTTCCCTGGGGTTCCACTAGGTGTCCTCAGTTCCCACGGTGTTTATCATATTATCACTTCCTGTCTCCTTATTTGGTCACCTTCCTCCTTGTTTAGTTAATTGATTGTTCCCCACCTGTCTCCTGTTTCCCCATTATCCTTTTGTGTATATAACCCGGTCTGTCTTAGTATGTGTCACGGAGTCGTTGTTAATTCATGTCCGTCATCTTGTCGTGCTCTTGCCTTGTGTCCTTGTTTGTTTATGTTTGGTTTGGTTTTGTTTGGTATCGACCTCTGCCTTGACTGTTTACCCTTTTGGATTGCCCTTAATAAAAGACTTACTCGCAATTGGTTCTATCTCCGTGCCTCATTGGATCCCTGCCGTGACAGAAAGCTTGTGAATGAGAAACTAATCGAATTGTGAAATTTGAGTTAAAACCCAGCCCTAATGAAATTACAGGCATGCAGTAACACTGATCAAGTATGGCAGACGCATGACAGAATAAGTGACTTTTTCCTTAGATTCACCAATCATGTGAAGTTTGGCAGAAAGAACAGGAGCAAAAGAAAAAATTTATAATAAAAAAATAATAACTGACAAAATTTTATTGTAACAAGCTCAATATTTCCAGTTTTCCGGTAGACTTTGGAGAGTTTGGAATTAAAAGTTGGCATTTTCTATGGTTAACTACACTGTGTAAAAAAAAAATATATATATATATATATATATGTATATGTTTCTGGGATTTTTCTGGATTTCTTTTGATTGTGAACAACGTGTAGCAAAATAAGAATTTAACTGCATTAAACTGCATAAATAAAAGTTTTGTATAAACACATTCTCATATTTTTATTTGAATTGTTATACTGGTATTTTCATGTATTAGTATTTTTTTAAACAAACAATACTTACTTTCAGATAGAACAAACTTTATTACAGAATCTGATGCTGCGTCTCCAACAAAGACGCTCCCGTCTTCTGTAACAACAATGTCGTGTGGTAATTTAAATTCCTGAAGTGAAAAACAGAGGGAAAAGACTTCAGATATCAAATGAAAACAAGAAAGAGAATGTGCAAACAGGCCCATGACAAGACATTGCCACAATAAACAATGTTGCTAATATTGCTTGTCTAAGGTTTTGCCTTATGTGTAATATGTTTTCCCTCATTTGATAAAAGCTGAGGCTAACTACAGAGTTACATGTAAGACATAAAGAGCAGGGAAACCTATAAATCTAAAGCTGTTTGTTTATTTGCATGAAAATAAATCCTCAGCATTATCACTCTTTATCAAATCAGCAGCTTTATGAGATCAGATGTCATGAATCCTGAGTGCTGTCTGATGACAATGAGAATGCACTAGGCCCCTAACCCTGACCAACAACTTACTCATAGATACATAATGATAATGGACAAGTTTTACTTTAAACTGTCTCTAATTGTTCTACAAACCATTTACCAATAAAATGCTTTTTTCACAAATATGTTGCATGAATGCATCCTTCAGCTAATCACCAATCTCTACTTTCTTTTTTTTTTTTGAAGTTTCCATGATGCATGAGCATCGTGCACTGCTTTGAGCTCCACATGAAACGAGTTATGTACAGGATGCATGTACAGGATCAGACTTACATCTTGCATGCATGTTCACTCTAGACACACAAATTTGCATATAATGAATCACTGTGCTTTGTAAGGTCAATGACGAATGGAGTCAGGTTTGCACTTCTGGGCAGCACTGATCAGGGCCTTTACTCTACAATACAACTAACACACAACTCTCAGCTATCACATCTACCATTATGAGTGAATGCTGTGTTGTGCTCAGCAGGAGTGTGTAGACATGAGTTAAAGCTGTTATTAGCACCTGTTTGTCTGGACTGAAGGAATCCAGGATCTCTTTGGTTGAATAATTGATAACAAAGCCTTGAAGGGGGGCGGCCTGCCCATACGGAGGCTCTCCATTTACAGCATACATGAGACCACCTGAAAGAGTCAACATTAGCCCTGATTCACGTTCTGCATCAGTCAGCAAAACATCAGTATGTTTTTAACATGTATTCACATTATAATTCAAAGGCCAAGTCAATAAACATTCACAAACTACAATCACATTTGACACAAAGTGTAACCTCATCCATTTTATTACCGAGTGACCTAACATTAGACAAAGTGATCACAGGTAGGGGATGATATCCACACTCAAATTGATATGACATGATGATACGATAAATTGACAGTGATCTGCTCAGTAGAGAGATGTTATCCTGCTCTCTTCATGCATACCTTGGGCAGGCGAGTATGCAATGGCAAACACTTCTCCTCCAAACTGCTCTTTTTTGATCTCCTTCACAAACTCGCCAGTATCTGCCATGAAGCACTGAATACGTCCGTTCTCTCGATCGGCCACACACAGCTCCCGTTTATCCGGCAGGAAGGTCAGGCTATGTGGGATCCAGAACGGGACACGCCGTTTTCTGTCTGAGGAGCCTGTGCCATCAGCAAAGAGCAAAATATGTCACTAAATATCCAACCAGTGCTGAAACATCAACCAAGTGTTTTATCTGCCAAACTGATTCAATTCTAATCAAACTGTATCATACCTAGCTGCGATATCAAATTATTTCTTATTGTAAGTATTTCATCATTGTATCAATATCTGATAAAAACTGAATATGCAAAGTGTACCTGCTCCCCAGTGTGAGATATATTTGCCCTCTGGTGAGAATTTGAGGATCCTGGAGTTGCAGTAGCCGTCTGAGACATAGATGTTTCCAGTAACAGGGTCCACGGCCACATCTGTAGGCTGGCAGAAGTGTTTCTTGTCACTTCCTGGTTCAAAGGCTTCTCCCAAGACCAGAAGCTGTCGATCTTGACCATCGCTGCTCAGTTTGAACACCTATATATGGAGAAATAGATGTAGAAGCCGTATGCATTTTTTTTTTGCTCGACCATTATGTGTTTATTTTAATCGTACTGTTTATCACAGATACATTTCATTTGCAATTCACCTTTTCAGGAGTCTCATTGTTCCTGGAACTCTGATTAAAATCATGATTAGTTCTTCCAAAGTTGAGGCAGAATTTTAACAATACAGCTGAACGATACTGCGATTTTGATAGATATTGAAAGTGCCACTACTTCTGTTGTGTTACCAAAACAAGCTGCTATGTATTTGCAGATTAAGAGGGCTTGAGTTAATGCTGGGCCAGTTTAAACAGCCATACGATACACTTTTAGAGATTATTCCCCTATTAATGTAAGTACAGTCACTCAAGTGCAGAAAGAGTCATGAGTTTCTTGATTTGAGCGTGTTTACCTGATGAAGTGCTACATCGGTCAGCCAGTAATTATCGTCCTTGTCAGTAGTTATTCCATGCGGCATATAGAACCTGTTCAAACAACCATTTCATTGACAACAAGCACAATGAATCAAAGATAGGAAACATAGCAAACAGCAGTACCTTGTCTAAACTGCTACTCAAACACTTTCAATATAATCTTTCTAGAGGGCAAATGCAGCTTCATTAATTAAAAATGGAAAATTTCCAGTCTGTAAATTGCATTGGGGAATTCCACTAACATGAACTGTAGACATGGTGCAAAAACACTCTGATGGACTTACTTATTTCTTCCTGAGGTTTTGAGCACTTTTCCTTTGACTGGATCCACCACCGTGATTGTGGACTGCTGGATGGAACCCAGATCCTTCTGCTGATAGATGCCATTGATGAAGGAGCTGCAGCAGAAAATGACTTCATTAGACCATAACAACATATCGTGTATTTAGAGGAGCAGTTCATCCAAAAATAAAAGCCTGTCATGATTTCCTTAGCCTCATGTTGTTTCAAACCTATAAGAAATTCTTTCTACTTCTACTCTTTCTATTATCTTCATTAGTATTCCAAGGATGAACAAAAGTGTTATGGGTTTGAATGATTGAAACAAATTATGACAGTTTTTTGAGTGAACTATCCATTTCAACTACATTACACTAAGTTAGACAACATTTAGACAATGACAACTTCATGAGCACAAAGTCAGTGTTCATTGGATGACTAGATAGAGCTCAATTCTCCATCAGTGAATCATTTCAAACTTCATCACCTGCACAAATTATTTTTTTCAGAGCTTCTGGGTGAGAATGCTTATATGTACAGTATGGAGTGGGTTTATAAACCATAACGTACTTAATTCCCCATATGTGATCTCCTCTGTGGAAGATGATAAGGTCACCGTTAGAGTTGAGAGCCAAACCAGACACCTGCCCCAGCTGCAGATCTGCCTCGGGCCAGTCTGACACCTCCACCAGATGAGCACCTGCATACACACAAACCACAGGTTAACACATGTTAATACATGTTGCCCCTTGGTAATATTATTAGAAAATATGGGATTAGTTTCCACTGTTATGCTGATGATACTCAACTATGTATCTCAAAGAGACAGGATGAAACTTCTAAATGATCTAAGCTAACAGAGTGTGTTAACAATAATTTTCTCCTAGTTAATTCGGATAAGACAGAGATATTAATTATTGGACCAAAAAACAGTACACAGAATCTTGTAGATTACAATCTGCAACTAGACGGATGTACTGTTATTTCCTCTACAGTCAAACATCTGGGTGTTATATTAAACAGCAACTTGTCTTTTGTAAATCATATTTCCCATGTTACAAAAACTGCATTCTTCCATCTTAGAAACATTGCCAAGCTACGAAACATGTTATCTGTTTCTGATGCAGAAAAGCTAGTTCATGCATTCATGACCTCTAGACTGGACTATTGTAATGCACTTCTAGGTGGTTGTCCTGCTTCGTCAATAAACAAGCGACAGGTCGTCCAAAATGCAGCAGCTAGAGTCCTTACCAGGTCAAGAAAATATGATCATATTACCCCAATTTTACAGTCTCTGCACTGGCTACCTATTAAGTTCCGTATCAGTTACAAATTATCATTACTTACCTATAAGGCCCTAAATGGTTTAGCTCCTGCATACCTAACTAGCCTTCTACCACGCTACAACCCATCACGCACCCTAAGGTCACAAAACGCTGGACTTTTGGTAGTTCCTAGGATAGCAAAGTCCACTAAAGGAGGTAGAGCTTTTTCACATTTAGCTCCCAGACTCTGGAATAGCCTTCCTGATAATGTCCGGGGTTCAGACACACTCTCTCTGTTTAAATCTAGATTAAAGACACTTTGGCCATTGACATCCCGTGGTAACTAGGATTTACACATGCTTGAATGTCTTCAGTCTCAACCCCTCAGAGGATCTAAGATGATGCCAACCCTGAAACAACATACAGAACTACCAAATTATATAAATTTGATCATCTATTTAATTACTTCCTTAATTTATTAACTGACTGATAAACTACTACTAAATATCTTGTAGAAACTTAATTTGAATTTGAATTAAACTTCTGTTTATCAAGTTAGGTGAGCTCAATGTATGTGTGTTTGTCAATGATTATGTGTGAATAGAAGCCTAAATTAAATCATTTGTCATATAAAACAATCGTGTCTCTTCAGAAGACTTGGACAACATTACTCAATTCACATGGATTATTCTACGATCTCTTTATGTACTTTTAGAAGAGTCAAAGTTTCTTATGAAGTTTGTATCCTCATTTGTTCTTGAAGATGAACTAAACTCTTACGGGTTTGGATCGGAACATGAGATTTCAATGTTTGGGTGAACTAATCCATATTAAAATACGTGTTAATGTCAAGATGCACTTTAAGGTTGGGATACATTTAAAATGAGATTTAAATATAATATTTATTTATTTATTTTACAAAAAAAAAAGTAAAGTTGCTGCAAAATTGCTGACAAACATTTACCATAAGTATTAAAAAAAAATGCTAGTGTTCCATTCTGAACACAGCCAAAGATGTCAATGACACAATACGCTGTGAATAAATCAAGTTGTTCAGGTATTATATCTGGTTCAGATAAGATTCAAATGACAGCACATGTGCTCTGATGAATGATACTCTTTCATTATAATAGCCTCCAAAGCATGAAGTTATAGACACATTCAACACATCCTAAATAAAACTGATTCATGAAATGTATTTGGCTTGTTTATGAATGAGGGCAAGAGCAATGACAAACTATGCAACATCAATGCAAGATTATCAATCTACAGTACATTCATTCTGTGCATTCACTAAAGAACAACACCAAACACATGCATATGAAATGAAACACTGTTTGCATTATATATTTCCTTCACTCTCTGGCCCATTCCAACAGAAACAGAAAATGTATAAGAAATATCACACTGACATATAAACGCCATGACACTCTTAATTTACAAACAGTACATCCAATTTCTCTGGATCATCTCCACTGATTCTACACATTGACTGGATCTGAAAATGCACACACCTGTCTATATAACGTCTAACAGCTTGAACCCAGAGCAAAACCCAGGTGTGCTTCTCAAAGCTGCATCCTATTAAAGCTGTGTCCTTCCTCGTCTAGTCATGCATTGAAAATATTATGTTGAGGCAAAAAAAAAAAAAACTTTATATAATTTTTTTAAATATACTTTATGACTTTTTATTAAAGCAATACAGTGAAAGACAACCATCTGTGGTCTCAACACAACACAAGAAAACAATGAATTCATCTCTGAAAACACTTTAGGGCAAGCTCAGACTCATTTTTCTTTTTCGTGAATTGGAATATATACAATGGATTGTGGGTGTTTCAAGGACAGAAGGATTTATAGATATGCCATTAAAATATGCCAGATGAAGGTTGTAAAACAAAGGCTTCAAACTGAGATGGCCTTCGACGGCGCTTGTTGACGTGACTGCTGAAATATGCAGTGTTACTAGGATGAAGCCTTTCCAACTTAGAAACAGCCCAAGCCATGAGGTCACAGGAACTGCCTGCAGACCTCAGAGACGGACTGTGGTGTGCACAGATGAAACTCAGCTGCATTGACGTGGCCTCCATAACTCTTAATGTAAAAGGAGTAAGTTGGTACAACCAATCCTGAGCAGTTGGTAAGAAAACCTGATGGTCATTCTGGTTGAGCTCCAGTGATCATGTGTGGAGATATGAGAAACTGCATAAGGACAACCTACACTGCGACACTCCACTGATCTGGGCTTTAGGGCAGAGAAGGCAAAATGCAAAAAAGCTCCTAAAGGACTTTAAACTAGATTCTAAACCAGATTCTCCGGTCTCATCAATCAATGTGTGGAAGAAAACCAGACACATGCTAACTCGCTGTCTACTGAGATAAGATTCTGAATAAGATTCATTTCAGTATAGGGCTGAAACATGAAAATGTGAAAAAATGAAGGGATAAGAATATTTCCTAAATAAACTGTATACACGTGTTGTGAACTCCTGACAATCTTTCTCTTCAAAACCAAATATCTTAATGAGTCATCTTGCTCGCAGGGGTTTTTCTCTATTTCTGTCGCAGATGAGGTTTTGATTCTTGCCACTGTTGCCTTTGACTTGCTTAGTTGGGGACACAATTTCTGGCAACATTGTTGACTTGATTGCACAGACAATATTTGAAGAAAGCTTAACTGAGCTGGTCAATGGGATCAACCATGAACTGACTTTAAACTGACTGTTTTCTTTTGCATTATCAGAACACGTTTTTTTCTGTTTGACACAGTAAATCTGCATTGACACAATCTGTATAGTATAAAGCTTGATATAAATAAAGGTGACTTGACTTAAAAGCTTTCAATGCATCTTGAAGTCTATTCTACAGGAATTCTCAAGTTGCACATGAGGGAATTATTAATACCACATGCTATAATATTACACAATAAGCAAACACTCTCTGCAACCCAAAGCATGAATGATACATGTAGCAGTGAGATGGCTGGAAAACAGACTTTAAATGGAAAACAAATGGATATGAGGGAGACAAACTTGTTGGCTTATGTGTTAAAAGCTCAGTGTCCACACAACACTTGACAGAGATACTTGATATGTCTTTGCTTTTTGTTGGGGTAAAAAAATGAGGCCGAAACCCACCTTGTTGGTCCCTCTGAGCCTCCCCTGTGGTCGGCTGTCTGGCGGGTACCGTCCTGCTCCTCGAGGGGCTGACAGTGGACTCTAACTGGTGAAACTTGTGCACTCTGTCCCTCACCAGAATTGCATCCGCTTTTGTTTTGTAGCCTAAACGTGGCCAGCCTAGGTCTTTTTTTGGCATTATGCTATCAATCTCTGCCATCAGACGTTTCTGGGCTTGGGCCGCCTCTGCAGAGTTGTACTTATGCATGTGGACAACATCCTCCTTCTCCCCCAGCAGTTTAGAGAGAAGGGAATAGAGGTCACCTGCACAGGAGGAAACAGAGGAGGAGAAGCGGAAAGAGGAATGGTGGTGTGAATAGAAAAGTGAGAGAACAACTGGAGATGAAGAAAGGAGGTTATGCTGAGGGTGTTACATGTATTGGATAGACTGGTGGTGCTATTTTTGCTTTGGAGATTGTATGACAGGCCCGGTGAGATCTCATGCAAATGGCAGGCTGTGCAACATATACAGCCTTTTATGTCAGACAGTACATCTATTCTGGCATGGAAAATAAAAAGGCTGTGCATCTTTTATCAAGCCTCAAAAGGTTATATCCAGGCTTTCAACTTATGTAATCACATCTGCAGGTATCATTTTAATACCCTTTTTCAAACTTTTTATACCCTTAAGACCTGTCACTTCAATCACAAATGTGATACATTAGAATGATGCATTACAAAATGATGATACATGTTCATGCACGTATAACTATTCCACTGGCTATTATTTGGTTAAATCCCCCTGCACAATGGCTATATCTGAATAATCAATTCCAGGGAACACCTGTTTCACACTGCAAGCATGAACAAAGCATAAGCATAAGTAAAATGCGTAAAACATAATTGTTAGGATAAAGTGCGGCCCTATCACTACACTATATTTCACTGTAAAAGAGGCCAAATGATGACTAGAAAATTACACCTTTCTATGACAATTTGTCAAGATTAAGTATGTTTTTGAGGATCTGTGGATCAAACTGGAAGAGAAGGCACATCATTTCATACCAAACACAACCCTGAGACTCCATGACTTCCATGTAACTATGCCTATATCAAATTATGATTAAATGGCTTTCATTACTGAATGGAAGTGTTAGGGCCCTATGATTGCTATTTTAAGGAGCTCTAAATAGACTGCAACCCTAACCCAACTCAAACCTGGTCTAAAGTCAATGGTGCAATTTTTTTTGTTATTTAAAGAGCGCGTTGGTAGAAAATGCGCCTCTGGGCGGGTCCACAGTGCGCGTTGACTTTGCTTATTACACACAGGGATGCATCACACAAACACGCCAAATATTAAGAACAAAAGGATTACAGTGTAAAAGAATATTATTGTGTACTGTAGGTTACATAAATATAAAAATGTAATGGTGGATAGTCATTGCATGTATAAGAATCAGGCTACCTATCTGCAATTCAGCCTATTACTACTTATAATGATGAATGAAATTGGCAAATTCATGGCACGAGCGCATCTCGTTTTTAAAGGGAATGGGAGATGACACTCTGATTGGTTTATTGAACGTTACGCCCATTACTCATTAAGAGAATAGGGACAACCCATTCCAAAAATGCACCCCGGCGCACGGACTGTTTTTCCGTCGTTAAAATAGCAAAAGTGGATATGGACACGGCCTGAGTGCACCTGCGCCGTGCGCTTTACACTTTGGGTTTAGATTGTAAAATAGGGCCCATAGACTTCAACTTGATGATTAATAGAATATCACTGCATATTCTAGTAATCCATTTTAAGATTTAAGAGATGTGTCAATTTTAATTTTTAATTTAAAGACTTATTTGGTCTCCCATGGAAATTTGCAGAGCTGACAACTGTTTGTGGGAGATGGGATAACATTTTGTTAGACTAGCTTGAAGAATTGATCACTAGAATCTCAAAGATCTGCAGATGAAAGAGTCTTTTGTAATAGAAATGTTTGAAAAACACAATTATTTGATGTATGTTTTCATGGAAAATGTGACATTTCTAAGTGACCCCAAACATCCATCCATGGACTGCACTGACTCAAGTATCAAGTACATTCTTACGATTTAGCCAAAAAATATTCTATTAAACACAAACCTCTGATTGTCCAAACAAGCAAATTTTGTAGGTGATATTCTACAGAGTACTGGCTTTCTGCAGTAAGCCTATCCTATGGTGACCCTCCCTTTGAAGATGCCTTTATTTTTGGTATTTTCCCAGTCAGTCTTGCACTCCCAAACACTTCTTCTGCTTCCATCACACACAAAGAGCTATGAAACCATAAGCAAAGTCCCTGAAGCACTGACCAGGTTTCTGTACCATTGCTTTCAACTTTTCTTCTGACAGCTCTTTGGCATTTAGTGAAGAGCTTGAGCCAGATGCTGAATTGTTTTTCTGCCATTTTCCTGTGAAATGGGATTGTGTGCAAAGGATTGTGGATGGTAAGAGGATGTGAAGGACTGATGCACCCTACAAAACACCATTTTACACATTTTACTTCTACTGTCAATTTCATTTCAACAGCTCAGGTGTCAGTGAATCAACAAATAGAGCCAAAATACACATTTTAAGGGCAAATAGCCTTGAGCCCTTCTCTGGCTGCCACAGTGATGAAATGTTTGATAGATCTCCACAGAATCTTAAACTGAAACAAAAGCATGCCCAGTGTCATCCAGGTAAGGTTTCTAAGAAAACTCCTCAGGGCAAGAAGAAGATCCAATTAACATTGGAGAATACTTCTCATTGGTCCTGTTTCATGTAAAATAACTACCCTTCAACCCATCTTGATTCTCACCCCAAGGTTCAGGCCAGAATAATGCAGCAACATATTTTACTGGCCATGCAACAGCCATGGCTGAAACAAATAAAGACACACTTTCTTACTCAGAAATATATGCAATGCTAAAACAAATCCAATCCAACAAAACAAACTTACTCAGAGAAATAAGTATTGATAAGGACAGCTATTAGTGGTACAAATGAAAGTATACATTACAGTTACATCTTTTTTAATCATGTTAGCATGACTCTGTTCATTCAAGACGTTGCCAATAGTATTGTGGACATGGTAATACATTGGTAAAATTCAGTCACTGTTCTAGTTCCATTGGTAAAAGCAAATACATAAAATGCATTAATATATTCTGTAAAAGACTAAGCTGACACTATAACACAGCCATTTCGTTTGTGTAAATCGGATTCACAGTGCAGCCTTCTATTAGGAAGTGTAGTGATTTTATTATGAAGTTAAATATAAGTAGTAGGCATTTGCAGAAATGAGATGCTAACAGATTCAGTTTTTAATTAATGCAGGGATATCTCTGAGATGTACCAGCGAGCTCATAGCAGGTTAGAGATGGTTAAATACTGTAGGTCATGATATTATTTTTTTATATTTCCCCTGTGGTCAAGCTATGCTAATATTTTCCCATTATTTTATACAATAAGCAACCCTGTCTTTGATGATGAAACATCTGGTTTCATTCACATTCAACATGTTTTAAAATCTGTTGATAAAGGGCTAAACACTTTGAATACAGTCTTTTGTTTGAATTGTGGTGGATCAGTAATTAACTGCACCTGGCTCCCGATGAAAAACACCTAGAAGCCCCTAGACTGAGTTTGAGATTTGGTGATAATATATCAAATAAAAAACAGCCCTGGATTTGATCCCAAAAAGGCCCATCAAAACTACAATCTACAAAGTCTCTCACAATATTACAGCAATTCTGTTGCATTTATGCCAGATAACATCACAAAACCCATCATGACCCTGCTGACAAAAACAATAGAAACCATCACAGAAATTATAATTATTTCCACTACAAATACCACTACAAACTACGTCAACTTTAATCCATTAAAACCTTTAAATAATGGTATCATGTGGTGAGTTTATGGAAAATATTACATTAGGATTTAATGGTTTTAACAAAAGCCACCAACAGAAGGCGATAAATTACCAGTAGAGACCAACAGGCACCATTACAGTTTCCATTAAAACCAATACAATTTCATTGTAACCAGTAAAACCATTACAAATTATGTTATGGTTTCTATTTTTTATTTTTTTATTAGGGGATTGAAATAAATGTATGATTGTATGAACTAAAATACCTGAAATCTATAGAAAAGAGCAGAATGCAAAATGTATAATATGACAATAATAAGCATAAACCTAGAATCTAGAAACCTGAAACAACAGAATTCTTCAATTTGAGTATCCACCTCTCTCTCTCTCTCTGTCTCTCTGTCTCTCTGTCTCTCTCTCTCTCTCTGTCTCTCTCTCTCTCTCTGTCTCTCTGTCTCTCTGTCTCTCTGTCTCTCTCTCTCTCTCTCTCTCTCTCGGTCTCTCTCTGTCTCTCTCTCTCTCTGTCTCTCTCTCTGTCTCTCTCTCTCTCGGTCTCTCTCGGTCTCTCTCTCTCTCTCTCTCTCTCCCTCTCGGGTGTGTTGCATGCTGGGTAGCGAGAGTGTGGCGTGGGGTGTGAGAGGCACGTGCGAGAGCGTGAAGTTTCTTAAGTTATTTCTTATAGTTATAGCTATTTTTTTCCATAGGTTTTACCTATCTCCTTTTATTGTTTTTTTTTTTTTTTTTTTTTTTTTTCCTCACTTCTTTGGGTCACCGATTATTGTATTCAAGTTTGCGAGGCGTTTTCTAGTCAGACGGGATGGCCTCTCTCCCTGCGGGGGAAGAGCCATCTCTCTCGCTTCGGAATGGTTTCAGGTGTGTTCCTGAGGCAGGAACAGCGATTGAGGAGGTGCTGTTAGCAACAGGAGGCCATGAAAACATTGTTTCTGCATCTCGTATGAACAAGGCAGTTGTCGTATTTTTAAAAAACGAACAACTAGTAATCAGGATAATTGAAAGCGGCATTTGGGTGAAAGAAACTTTTGTACCCGTTACACCTCTTTTTGCTCCAGCTACAAAAGTGACAATTTCCAATGTACCTCCTTTCATTAAAGATGAGGCGATCGTGCGAGAATTGACACGGTTCGGAAAGATGGCTAGTGCTGTGAAAACGATTCCCTTGGGTTGTAAATCTACCGAACTTAAGCACGTATTGTCTTTTAGAAGACAAGCGTTCATGTTTCTGACAGCACCTACTAAAACACTGGATGTTTCGTTTCGAGTGACATGTGGCGAGAGTTCTTATATGGTTTACGCGAGCACTGATACTTCACGTTGTTTTGAGTGCGGAGTTTTTGGCCACAAGAGATTGTCTTGCCCTCATAAACAGCAGCAGGCAGAGGAAACAGCAGGGCCGTCAGGTTTGACGAGTGCGAGTAGCGGAGCGACTGAGGTGGGAGAGCCAGTGAGTGATGCGGGTGCGCGGAAAGAGGACGAGGATGCAAAACAAGAAAGTGAAGCTGGTGATAGAGTAGAGGTGAGTGTAAACGCGACTGGAAGTACTGAGGGTATAAATGAAGAGGTTTCGTCTATTGGTTGTATTGTTACTGGTGCTTTATGCTTCAAAGATGATAGAATGCAAGAAGACATTACAGGTTCAAATGATGAAGCGGAAAAAGAGTCCGAAGACGAGAGTATTAGAGATGATGATTCATGCATTGATGTAGACGTTGGCAGATATGGAGATTTGTATACTGTTGAACAGATAAACTCTTTCCTGGATGAAACTAAGGGGAGGAGTGTTAATGTTGAAGAGGTTTTTCCTGACCTAGAGAAATTCATCGCATCCGTAACGAAAGCTCGTAAAGAATGTAACGTTGAGATTTTGTCGCAGCAAAAAAGGTTTAGACTAAAGAAATATTTGACAGCAGTCAGACAAAAAATTCAAAAGATGAAGGGTAAACGTAGGTCTACTAGAACTAGCCTTAAATAAATGCACATGGGGATCTGGCCTTTACTATGTTTTTTTCTTCCTCTTTTCTTTTCCTTTTCCTTCCCCCTATTTATGGATGTTCTTAAAATAGGATCCTTAAATATAAACGGGGCAAGGGACAGAAGTAAATGGCCTTTATTAAAAGAGTGTTTAAATTTGAAAGAAACTCAAGTTGTGTTTCTGCAAGAAACACATAGTAATGAAGAAAATGAAACTGATTTTGGGATGTGGTGGGAGGGAGATCATGTTTTGAGTCATGGCACCAACCTTAGTGCAGGGGTGGCAATATTATTTTCACCCAGATGTAAAGTTAAAATTTTGTCTAAGAATGAAGTAGTGAAAGGGCGCCTACTTGCTCTAAGAGTAGAAATAAAAAATAGAGTTTTTGTGCTAATAAATGTTTATGCTCCTACAACGGGTAGAGAGAGAATAGCTTTTTTTCTTAAACTTAAAGATGTAGTTTCCTCTTTTATAAATGAAGATTTTTTAGTAATTGGAGGAGATTGGAATTGTACTTTAGATTTTACTTTTGATAGAAATGGAGAAGAACCTCATTTTTTATCAGCAGTATCTTTGAGAGAGATTACCACACAATTTGGACTTATTGATATTTGGAGAGAGAAAAATAAAACAGTAAAACAATATATATGGATTAAAGTGACAGAAAATAGGATCAGTGCAGCACGGTTAGATAGATTCTATGTCAAGAATACAATGTGCAGTAGAATAGAAGAGACCAAAATATGCCCAAGCTCGATTTTAGATCATCATTTAATTTCCTTAAAAATGATTGTAACACAAACAACCCCTTATTGCTCTTATTGGAGATTTAGTAATAAACTATTAGAGAATCTCGATTTTCATGAAAAATTTAATCTTTTTTGGAACTATTGGACAGAACAAAAAAGTAATTATGAAAATCTTCTTCAATGGTGGGAGGTGGGAAAAGTTCAAATTAAGCTCTTCTGCCAACAATATTCATCACAAGCTTGGATTAGTTTAAAAAGGAAAATGTCTAAACTAGAAGAAGATATTTCTGCATTATATGTTTCATTGATTAATAAGAATGACATGGGAGTCCAAGGAAAGTTGTTATCCAAAAACATGAATTAAGAGGTATATTACATGAAAAAGTGAAATCAGCACTTGTTAAAGCACGGTTTATTTCCATTAATGATATGGATGCACCTACGAAATATTTTTTTAATTTGGAAAAGAAGGTTGTTCATAATAATTTTATGCATTGTTTACGAAGACCTGATGGTAGTACTACGTCCGATCCTTTAATGATGAGAAGAACTGCTGTTGATTTTTATTCTAAGTTATTTGCAAAAGAAGACACTGATCTGAATACAACATGTGAACTTTTTAAAGATTTACCAAACTTGAAAGAAGAGGAAAGACTTTTTCTAGACTCCAGCATTACCTTTGAAGAAGTAACGGATGCAGTAAAACAACTCTCAACGGGTCGAGTACCAGGTCTTGATGGACTTACCGCAGAATTTTACAAGTCTTTTTGGGGAATAATTGGACAGGACGTTTTTAAAGTTCTTGAAGAAAGCTATAAACTGAAGGAACTGCCAAAAAGTTGTCAAAGGGCAGTCCTTTCTCTTCTTCCAAAGAAAGGAGATTTGTGTTTACTTAAAAACTGGAGACCTGTTGCTGTTCTTAACTCTGACTATAAGATATTGTCTAAATCAATTGCAAATCGACTTAAGATGGTTTTAGGCTCGTTGGTTCATGAAGATCAGTCTTATTGTGTTCCTAAAAGATGTATTTATGATAATTTGTTTTTAATGAGAGATCTTTTAGAATATTTAGGAATGTACAATGTTGGTGCTGGTCTAATATCTCTAGACCAAGAAAAAGCATTTGATCGGGTGGATCATCTGTATTTGTTTCATGTCTTAAAGTGTTTTGGTTTTGGTGATAGTTTTATATCATGGATAAAATTGTTGTATAAAGGATCCTTGAGTATGATAAAAATCGGAGGTGGGTTAAGTGTACCAGTTAAAATACAAAAAGGAATCAGACAAGGCTGCCCAATGTCTGGCCAACTGTACAGCTTGGCGATTGAACCATTATTGTGTATGCTTCGACGTAAACTAAAAGGTCTAACTATAAATGGTAGTTTAAAAAAAGAGTCTATTATATTATCTGCATACGCTGATGATATTACTGTGATAATCCAAAAGCAGGAAGATGTACAGAATTTAAAGGGGGCTCTAGACATCTATGAAAGAGCGTCATCTGCTAGGCTTAACTGGGATAAAACAGAAGCTGTGTGGTATGGTACTACTGAAAATACCAATATGGTTTTACCGAAACTCCCAAATAATATTCAGTGGGGTACACGTGGTTTGAAATATCTTGGAGTATATCTTGGTCAAGAGGAATATAAAAAGAAAAATTGGGAGGGTTTAGTGGAGAAGGTCTGTGCGAGGTTGTCTAGCTGGAAATGGTTGCTACCCCAGTTATCATATAGGGGAAGAGTACTGATTGCCAACAATCTCATTGCCTCAATGCTTTGGCATAAAATGATGGTTGTGGATCCACCAGTGATTTTAATCGAAGAAATTCAAAAGAGACTTGTTAATTTTTTTTGGTCTGGTCAGCATTGGCTGAGAGCTGCTGTCCTCTATCTTCCTGTTCAAGAAGGGGGACAGGGACTGATAGACATTCGAGCTAGACTGGCAGTTTTCCGACTGCAGGCTATTCAGCGCCTACTATATCACCAGCAGCATGGATGGATGGAACTAACATGTGCTCTTCTACGCAAGGCTGGACGAATGGGTCTAGATAAACAGCTATTCACCATGACCCTAAAGAGAACTTCTCTTGGTGGACTTAACTGGTTTTACCTCAATATTATGGATTTATGGCAAATGTTTTCTGTTTCAAGAGAGTGGTCAAAACCAGGTCCGTGGCTGTTTAACGAATCTCTTTTTTTCAATCCTCTTTTTCCTGCTGAGATTCTGAACTCTGAGACCATAAGGTCAAACTTGCTGGCTGCTGGAATATCCATGTTTCGGGAACTAAGGATAGGAGATGGGTGGATTGAAGCTGAAGAACTTGCTCGAAAAGTGGGTTTCAGGTCTGTCCGTCTCGCTAAACGAGTGCTACAAGACCTAGAAGCTGAACTTCCCTTTTCAGTTAAAGAATTTCTCAGAGAGACTTGTGCAAGAGAGGATACAGAGCCATTCACTTTTCCGGAATTTGACTTTTTGATGAAAAGGGATTATCAAGAGGAAGATCCGGTAAAATTGTTGTCTTTGAATACTCCAGAAATGGGGTTGTTCAATGGTTTATCAAAAAGAACTTTATATACAGCATGTGTTAAAACTATGAACTATCAAGACCTTAAAGATCAAACAGAAAGCAAATGGACTTTAGTGTTGGGGTCAGACTCTTCCCTGAAAGGTAGCTGGCGGACCCTGTACAAAAAACCCACTGAAAAGAGAGTGGGAGATCTGCAGTGGAGGATTGTACATGGACTTTTAGCCACAAACAGACACATAGCACGACTGAATCCTTTAGTTGGGGAGGGTTGTCCTTTTTGTAACGCATCAGAAACTGTGATTCATGCATTTATGGAATGTTATCGCCTGAAAAACTTGATGCAGTTAGTGAAGGTTTGGAGTCTGGAGTTAAATGGTTCGTTTAATGTTTCGATGTTTATTTATGGGCCAAAGTACTCAGTAGAAAACAAGAAGAAAGTTATTATTCTAAATTTTCTTTATGGAATGGTAAAGTTGGCAATTTGGTGTACTAGAAAAAACAAAGTTGAAGAAAGTGGGTGTATTGATCCTATTTTATTGACTAAATGTTTTGTAAAAAAAAGGTTAACGGTAGAGTATGCTTTTTATAGCATTACACATAATGTTCAGTCTTTTTTTCATCTTTGGGGTTTTAATAATTTTCTGTGTGAGCCTGATGAGAATGGAAGCTTTAATCTAAACATTATCTAATGTGTATATGAATGAAAATATATGTGGAATTGTTTAATGGAGGAGTTTTAAAAAATGTTTTTGTTTTGTTTCTTACACGTTGTTTAAAAAAAAAAAAAACACACCTTCTTTGGGTTTGTAAATATTTATGCAGATAAATCCCAAATGTTATTTTATTAATAAAGGGATTTTCAAATGTCAAATGTCTCTCTCTCTCTCTCTCTCTCTCTGTCTCTCACTCTCTCTCTCTCTCTCTCTCTGTCTCTCTGTTTCTCTCTCTGTCTCTCTCTGTCTCTCTCTCTCTCTCTCTCTCTCTCTCTGTCTCTCTCTCTCTCTCTGTCTCTGTCTCTCTCTCTCTGTCTCTCTCTCTGTCTCTCTCTCTCTGTCTCTGTCTCTCTCTCTCTCTCTCTCTCTCTGTCTCTCTCTCTCTCTCTCTCTCTGTCTCTCTCTCTCTCTCTGTCTCTGTCTCTCTCTCTCTGTCTCTCTCTCTGTCTCTCTCTCTCTGTCTCTCTCTCTGTCTCTCACTCTCTCTCTCTCTCTCTCTCTGTCTCTCTGTCTCTCTCTCTCTCTCTCTCTCTGTCTCTCTCTGTCTCTCTCTCTCTCTCTCTCTCTCTCGGTCTCTCTCTCTCTCTCTCTCTGTCTCTCTCTCTCTCTCTCTCTCTCTGTCTCTCTGTCTCTCTCTCTCTCTCTCTCTCTGTCTCTCTCTGTCTCTCTCTCTCTCTCTCTCTCTCTCTCTCTCGGTCTCTCTCTCTCTCTCTCTCTGTCTCTCTCTCTCTCTCTCTCTCTCTGTCTCTCTCTCTCTCTCTCTCTCTCTCTGTCTCTCTCTCTCTCTCTCTCTCTCTCTCTCTCTCTCTCTCTCTCTCTGTCTCTCTCTCCCTCTCTCTCTCGTTTGTGCGCATGCGTGGGCGTTTGCTGACTGAGCGGAGTGTGAATCGGAGCGAGACTGTCGGGTCTTTTCCCATTTCAAAGGTCTGTTTACTTAAGTGTTGTTTCTTTCACTGGGTTTATTTAAGCTTGTTGTGGTGTATGGTCACAAAGTACTGAAAATATTGTGGTGGGGGGTGGTGTAGCCAGTGGCTGCCATGGCGAATGCTGAGACTGAGATTTATGAGCAACTCACCCGGCAGCATGGAATTAAAGTGCCGGTGGGAGTTGAGTGCTCGGTTGAAGAATGTGTGTTAGTGGTAGGAGAGGTCGTTGGTCACAGTAGTATTCGTTCCGCATCTTGAATGAATGGTGCTGTTGTGTTATTTTTGGACAAAGTTGAAAAAGTGAACACAGTAGTTGCAAATGGATTAGTCCTCAATGGTAGTTTGATTAAAGTTTTTCCACTTGTTAATCCAGCGAGAAAAGTGTTGCTTTCTAATGTACCCCCTTTCATTACTGATGAAGCGCTGAAACGCGAATTATCTCGTTATGGACAGTTGGTTTCTGCGATTAAGAAAATCCCCCTAGGCTGCAAATCTCCGTTGTTGAAGCACGTCGTGTCTTTCCGTAGACAAGTGCATATGATTTTGAGGAGTGATATTGATGAATTGAATATTACTTTTAAATTTAAAGTTGATAATTTTGATTATCTTATCTTTGTAACAACTGAGAGCATGAGATGCTTTGGATGCCGGATGGTGGGGCACTTGGTACGTGCTTGTCCAGAAAGAAACGCGTCACAGGTTTCAGAGGTTGAAAGAGGATCTAATGAAGGTCAGAGTTTGGAAAAAGAAAGTTGGTGGGGTTTCTGTTTTGAGTGTGGACAAAGAAGATCTAGGAAGTGGAGTAAAGAGTAGTGAGAAACGAGTTCAAAAAAATGATGAGACAATGGATATTGTCTTTGATGAGTTGGAGGGTGAAATACTTAAAGAGGATGAAGAGGTATTTAAAGTGCCGGCAGTGAAGAGGAAGTCGAATCTTTGTGAGATGGAAAATACATCAAAGAAAAAAGCACATGATGAGATTGTTACTGAAAGTTCTGGGGAAGTTTCGAATGTAAGTGAAGTGTCGGGCTCAGAAAGTGAGCGAGATTGTTCTGAAGTTGAAGGAAATATGAGTAAAGATTATAGTGGGTACAGTTTGGAAAGAATGAAACAGTTTCTGCAGCGTACAAAAGGAATGAGGAATGTGGAGGTTATAGATTCTTTTCCTGATCTTTCGTTATTCATTGACTCAGCAAAAATGCTTATGAAGCAGAAAGGTGAAGTATGTTTGTCGAACCCTGAAGTGTATCGTTTAAAAAAGATTGTGCAAAAGGTGCGTCCTCAGACAATGCATAATGATTTGTCACAAGAATAATGGAGTAATGTGGATTTGTTCTCTTGTGCTTTTTTCATCCCTCATAATGAGTAATTTTAAAATATCTTCCCTGAATGTAAATGGGGCGAGGGATGTAAACAAAAGAGCACAAGTTTATGAGCTAATGAAACTTAAAAACATAGATGTTATGTTTTTGCAAGAGACACACAGCACAAAGGAAAATGAAGTTGAATGGATGAAGGAGTGGGAAGGAAAGATTGTTTTGAGTCATAAGACTGCTCTTAGTGCTGGGGTGGCTGTTTTATTCTCAAAGACCTGCCTACCAATATCTTATGATGTTATTGAAGTAATACAAGGCCGTTTAATTAAGATAATAGCAAAGTTTGAAAATGTTACTTTAGAATTGATAAATGTTTATGCTCCTGTGAAGTCAATGGAAAGAATGTTGTTTCTTGAAACTTTATGTGGTAGTCTGAAACAATGTAATATGGAAAGTTTTCTAATACTGGGTGGAGATTTTAATTGTACAAGCAATGATTTAGATAGGAATCACATTGAACCTCATATAGCTTCAAAAAATAAATTATTGAATATGATTAAAACTTGGCAACTTTGTGATGTGTGGAGAAATTTTCATTGTAACGAAAGGCAATATACATGGGCTCATGTGAAAGAAAAATCTATCTCTTTAGCAAGACTGGATATGTTTTATTGTTTTAAATATCAGAAACAATGTTTTAAGTCTTGTTTTATTTGTCCTGTTGGTTTCTCTGATCACTCAATGGTAGTAGCATGTGTTTTTATTAATTCTATTAAAAGTAGGAGTGCCTATTGGCATTTTAATAGTGCTTTACTTGAAGATGCCCATTTTTGTAAATGTTTTTCGTTTTTTTTGGTTGGGGTGGAGATCAAAAAAATCTTCCTTTACATCATTACAGCAGTGGTGGGATATTGGGAAGGTGCAGATACAAAAACTCTGTAATCAGTACACTTTTAATGTTACTAGAGACATGGTTCAATCCATAAGAAGTCTAGAGATGGATATTGTGGAACTTCAGACTTTAAGTGGAGCAACTGTAAATCAAAATCAATTGCAGGCTCTTAAAGGAAAAAAAGCAATATTAGCAGATCTATTAGGTACAAGGTCTCAGGGGGCATTGGTTAGATCCAGATTTCAGAATTTTTCTGAAATGGATGCCCCATCAAAGTTCTTTTTCAGTTTGGAAAGGAAAAATGGCCAAAGGAAAAATATTCAGTGTTTAAGGTCAGAAGATGGAAAAATTCTTACTGAGATTTCTGACATTCGTAAAAGGGCTGTCAGTTTTTATAAAGAGCTGTATACCCGCAGCTTTGTCGATGACCAGTTAATGGCTGAATTTGTGGCAGATCAGCTTCCAAAAGTGAATGAGGATTCATATACAGAACTGGTATGTCCTTTAACAATAGATGAAGTTTTTAATGCTTTGCAGAGTATGAAAACTGGTAAAGCACCAGGTATAGATGGGTTGCCTGTTGAATTTTATAAAGCTTTTTGGCATTTGTTAGGAGAAGATCTACTTGCAGTTTTAAGTGATAGTTTGGATAAAGGACAACTGCCACTAAGCTGCAGAAGAGCGGTTTTAACCTTGCTCCCTAAGAAAGGTGATCTCAAAGAGATAAAAAACTGGAGACCAGTTTCTTTATTATGCACTGATTATAAGATTTTATCAAAAGCTTTGGCAAACAGACTGAAAGAAGTAATTGGACAGGTTATACATTTAGATCAATCTTATTGTGTACCTAATAGATCAATAGTGGATAATATATCCTTAATTCGGGATGTTTTGGAAGTCTCAAGACTGTTGGGAAAAAAATGTGGTCTAATTTCCCTAGATCAAGAAAAGGCGTTTGATCGGGTGGATCATCAGTTTTTATGGTATATTTTTGAAACTTTGGGTTTTCCACCTGCTTTCACTGCCTTTGTTAAAGTGCTCTATGAGGATATTGAAAGTGTACTGAAAATCAATGGTGGTTTGAGTAGCCCTTTTAAAATAGAAAGGGGAATTAGACAAGGATGTCCTTTGTCAGGTATGCTTTATTCAATGGCAATAGAACCTATGCTACATAAAATTAGGACTCGTTTAGATGGTTTTAGATATGAGAGTACTTTTCCACCTATAAAACTATCAGCTTATGCAGATGATGTATTGGTTTTAACCAGTGGACAGGATGATATTGATAAACTGGTTGATATTGTTAATGTTTATTAAAAAATTTCATCTGCAAAAGTAAATTGGGCTAAAAGTTCAGCATATAGGGTCGGAAAATGGAATGAAGGAGAACTGGACTTACCGGGTGAGATGGTTTGGTCACAAAGAGGTCTTAAATATCTTGGAATTTTTTTGGGTGATGAAAAAATAATGCAAAGAAACTGGGAAAATGTTCTGGAAAATGTTGAAGGAAGGTTAGGAAGGTGGAAGTGGATTTTACCTAAAATGTCTTTTAGGGGGAGAGCATTAATCATTAATAATTTAGTAGCCTCCTCATTATGGCACAGGTTATCCGTTCTAGAGCCTCCGGTAGGGGTTCTTGGAAAAATACAGGTCAAGATGATGAATTTCTTTTGGGATAAATTACATTGGTTACCACAAAATGTTCTTTATCTTCCAAAGGAAGGAGGTGGACAAGGGGTTGTTGATCTTGTAAGTAGGAAAGTAGCTTTTAGGCTACAGTTTGTTCAAAAGTTTTTATATAGACCCAATTTATCCTGGTTTGGACCAGCCTGTTGTCTTTTAAGTAAGGTTGGAGGGTGGGGTTTTAGAAAAAATATTTTTTGGACAGATTGTAAGAGTTTTCATTTGAAGTCTATTTCTTCTTTTTATGAGAGTGTAAGAAGAGCATGGTGTATGGTACAGGTAAAAAGATCATTGTCATGTAATTCTCTGTATTGGTTTTTGGAAGAACCTTTGATTAATGGTGCTCGACTGGAGTTTTGTGGAAATACAACTTTATGGTTGATGCAAGCATTAACACAAGCCAGAGTTGTTAAAATGAAGGATTTAATAGAAGTGGCTGGTTTCAAGTTGGACAATGCTGATGCACTTGCGCAGAGACTTGGAATTAAATCAAAGAGGACTGCCCATCTTTTGTTAAAGAAGTGGCGAGACAATTTGAGTGATGAAGACTGGAACTTTGTGTCGAGTCAAGCGCTTCCTGATAAAACAGATATTTTTCCTTGTATGGTGATCTCTAAAAGTGTAATTGAAAATGAACATGTTTTAATGACTAAAGGGATTTTGAGAGACTTTATTTTTGATACAATGGGTGGAAAGAGTTTATATAAAGTTTGTGTGAAGGTGATAAATAAAGACAAATTAAAAAGAATGGATACACCTTGGAGAGACCATTTAAGTGTTGATATTGAAGTCAAACCTTTTTGGGGCTCTTGTTACAAACCACCAGTGACTAAAAATGTGGGTGATCTTCAATGGCGAATTTTACATGGGATTGTTGCTGTAAATGCTTTTATCTCAGTGTTGAATCCAAGTGTGCAAGATTGCTGTCCTTTTTGTGATCAAAGAGAAACCATATTTCATTGTTTTTTACATTGTGAGAGATTAAGATATTTGTTTGCTTTATTGGAGATTATATTTACTGATGTTAATGAAATTTTTACAATGGTTGTGTTTATTTTTGGTTTTAATTATTGTAAAAGGAAAAAGAGGAAAGGACGGTTGTTAAATTTTATTTTGGGTCAAGCCAAAATGGCAGTTTATATCAGTAGGAAATATAAAATTGCTCATGGTACCAGTAAAAATGTTGAATGTTTGTTCAAGGGACTCATAAAAGCTAGAGTAAAACATGATTTTATTTTCTACTCTCATATAAAGAAATTGGAAGAGTTTGAAGCGGTTTGGAGTGTAGAAAACGTTGTGTGCTGTATTGAAAATGATGCATTGAAATTTGTTGGAGTTTTTGAGTAATTGTGATTTTGTAAGTTGTACCTGAATTTGTGTAGTTAATAAATATGTGGTTAAAAATCAAAAATCTCTGTCTCTCTCTCTCTCTCAATTCAATTCAATTCAATTCAAATGAGCTTTATTGGCATGACTGTGAAACAGCACAATGTTGCCAAAGCAATAAACAGTGAACAAGTTATACAGATATATAGATATGTAGATTAAAAATAATAATAATAAAATAAATAAATAAATAATAATAATAGTTAAAAAAAAAAAAAAAAAACCTATTCATGTCCATATTGTACATATATAATCACATAACACACAAAATAAATAAATAAATAAATAAACAAAAAAAAGTGAATACAGGGTAAATATTTACAGAGAGCATTGCTTAAGTACAGGAGTTTAGTTTTTGTCCCTCATGATGTGACAGGAGGACACATACTGCGCTGTGAGCTGGACACACTTCTCTTTCTCTCCCAAAATATAACTGAGTTTGTCAATGTCGCTTGCTTGCCTGAATTCTGGCAGAATTTGAGCTATTTGGGTAAAGTAGTTGTCTCTAATGTGTTCATATTTGCTGCAGTGTGTGAGGAAGTGCAGCTCGTCCTCTACGAGTCTCTCTGTGCAGTGAGGACACAGTCGGAGCTCTCTCTCTCTCCAGCTGTGTTTGTGTCGGCCCGTCTCCACACACACACACACACACACACACACACACACACACACACACACACACACACACACACACACACACACTCTCTGTGCAGTGAGGACACAGTCGGAGCTCTCTCTCTCTCCAGCTGTGTTTGTGTCGGCCCGTCTCCACACACAGACGGTGATCACTCAGACGATACTTCGTCAGGAGCTTTCTCTTACTATAGTCTTTAATTTTGATCAAGTAAGGTGCCAATTGATAGCCAGTCTTTAATCTATAGAAGTATTTTAATTTGTTAATTTGTTCTACTTTGACCTGCCAATCATAGATGTATTCTTCCTGGGTTAGTTGTACAATTTCTTTAACTTTTGCGTGTCTTAATTGAATGGTTGAGCTGAGTTGGTGTTTTTCCACTAAGTAGTGCGTGGGGTCACTCTCTGGGTGTCCTGTCCTGTACATAAGAGCGCAGTGATGGTAATCATCTGTCCGTGTGTCTGATAGATGGAACCAGAACTTGGCTGTTCTCTTCTGGATCTCTGCTAGAAGAGGGAATCTGCCCAGTTCTGCCCTGCAGCCGAGACTAGGGGCGTTTCTGTGAAGTCCCAGGATGTTCTTGCAGAACTCCAGGTGGAACATTTCAGTGGGTCTTTTATCCCACGATGTGTAGTTTAATTTAAATTTGGGGCCCCAGATCTCACAACCATATAGAAGAATGGGTTTGATGATGCTGTCAAAGATTTTTAGCCATAATTTAATAGGTGGGTTGAATTTGAACAAAGATTTTCTAATAGTGTAATAAGCCCTGCGTGCCTTATCAGTCAGATGTTTTATTGCCAGGTCAAACTGACCAGAAGCTGAGATAGTGAGACCCAAATAATTATAACACGTCACATGATTAAGAAGTGTTCCCCCGATTGTAAAACTATATTTTTTTGTCAGTAAGCCAAGGTTTTTTCTGAAAGATGATAATTTTGGATTTCTCCATGTTTATTGGTAAGGCCCAGTCTCTACTGTAATCTTCTAAAAGCGAGAGGCTTTGGTGTAGCCCCTCTTCATGAGGTGACAAGAGCACAGGAGACATTTGATTTCTCTGCCCTCGAGGGTCAGACCAGGACAAGGGGACTTCTCAAGTGCTGATGCCAGTTCATTAATATAGATATTAAACAGAGTCGGGCTGAGGCTACAGCCTTGACGCACTCCTTTGTTCTGACTGAAATAATCAGTACGTCTTTCGTTGATCTTGACACAGCATTTGTTCCCGTTGTATATGTCCTTTATGATGTCATATGTCTTTCCTCCTATTCCGCTCTGAATCAGTTTTAGAAAAAGTCCATTGTGCCATACCGAATCAAAGGCTTTTTTAAAATCAATGAAGCAGCCAAATATTTTTCCTTGTTTTGTTTGATGAACATATTTTTCTATGAGTGTGTGGAGTGTGTAAATGTGATTTGAAGTTCTCTGTTTTGGCATAAATCCAAGTTGACAATTGTTTAAAATCTTGTGTTCTTGGATGAACTGAATTAATCTCTCATTGATGATGGAGCAGAATAGTTTTCCGAGGTTACTGCTCACTGTGATGCCTCTATAATTATTTGGGTCATACTTTTCACCTTGTTTAAAAATCGGGGTTATCACGTTCTCTTTCCAGATCTCAGGAAAGTGTCCAGATTTTAATAAGAGATTGAATAATGTTAGGATAGCAAGTCTCAGTTTGGGGCTGCTGTGTTTCAGCATTTCATTAGAAATTCCATCTAAGCCACTTGATTTCTTATTTTTGAGGGATTTCATCTTCTCTGTCAGTTCAGTTAATTCTATGGGCTTGTCTAAATGATTGAGCTGCTCTTTTCTCGTGTATTCCAGGTTATTTAGTTGGGAGGTCAGATGTTTTTGGGCGAGGGTTGGTTCGTTTAGAGAATAGAGTTTTCTGAAATGTTCAGTCCAGATGTTTGGGTCATAGATGGGAAGGTGTTTGGCCTCTTTGGATTTATCTAAATTATTCCATAAATCCCAAAAAGAATTTTGATCGATTGCTTCTTCAATTTTGTTTATTTTAATTTTTATGTGGTCAGTTTTCTTCTGTATTAATAGTGACTTGTATAGTTTAAGCGTTTCTTGATATGTGGCTCGTATTTGTTGGTTTGCAGGGTCTCTGTGTTTTTTATTTGATAATGATCTTAATTCTTTTATTAGTTTTTGACAATCTTTATCAAACCAAGCATCTTTAGCGATTTCTTTTTTACATCGGTAATTTGTTCTTTTTCTGAGGGCTTTTCTGACCACTGTAGAAAAGATTTGAGTTAACTGTTTAGTTGCTAAATTGATACTTCTCTTCTCTACACTAAATGTAGTCAGGAGAAATGAGTCTATCATGTTCTCAGCGTGGATGCTGTGGAGCGCAGCTTCATACTGGGCAGGACTGTCTTTACTCCATATAAATTTGGGGGGGAGCGGATATAATTGAACTTTCTGTTCAGAAGATGGCAGATGATTCCCTGACCTGTTGAGACTGAGGACTATGTGACTGTGGTCTGATAATGGCAGCTGTGGCATCACTGTGAAATAGTTGATCTGACTCTGGTCTAGATCTGTGATGGCGTAATCTACTGTGCTGCTGCCCAGATGTGAGCTGTATGTACATCGGCCCAGAGAGTCACCCGTCATTCTGCCATTCACTATGTACAGGCCCAGGCTTTTGCAGAGCTGCAGGACTTGTTTTCCATGTCTGTTAATCGTGTTGTCATGATTCTGGCGTGTTTTGGTAAAACCTTTTTGCTGATGATGAAGTGAACTGTTAATATATTTGTCCCCATCAGAGCTGATGTAGTCCTGTTCCTTCCCCGTTCTGGCGTTCAGATCCCCCATTAATAGAACTGAACCTCTAGACTGGAAGTAATTGATCTCTGATTGTAGGGTTGAGAAGATGTCTTCATTATAATAAGGCGACTCATATGGGGGGATATATGTGGAACACAGGTACAGGTCCTCATCTAAACACAAAATCTCTTTTTGAATTTTTATCCAAATGTGTGTTTTTCCCTTTTTCATGGGCTGAATATACTGCCACAGATGGTGTTTAAACCAGACTCTGATTCCTCCTGAATCTCTTCCGTTTCTAACATCAGGCTGTTTGATTGAGGGGATGCGCAGCTCTCTGTAGTGTGAGGGGGGGGAGGTTTCAGAGTCTAAACGACTCCATGTCTCAAGTAAAATAATTATGTCTGAACTATGTACAGCGTTAATAAAATCAGGATTGGTACTTTTCTCTCCAAAAGCTGAAGAGAACATTCCTTGAATATTATAACTAGTTATTTTAAACGATGACATTGGGAAGTATTGCATTTACCAGAATAATGTTTGAATTCATGAACAAATCATGTTTTAAAATATAAATTCATCAATTAAAAAAAAAAAAAAAAAAGGATTATATATATAAATAAAATATATATAATATATATATGATATAAATATATCACGAGTGAATGAGTTTTACAATTGTCAAATTTGAATGGAAACAGGTAGAAATAAGTGAAATAAAAGTAATTAAGAAGTAATGATAATTTTTAACTCCAGACACACTGTAAGTAGTTAAGCTAGTAGGTTGTCACAGATCATTTTCAGCATGTTTTTGATCTGGATCAGGTCTCTGGAGTCTGTTCTAGCTCGTCCTGCTGCTACAGCGGCGTAGCTGTCTGACTGAAGCACTCTTACCCTCTCCTCGTGATCACCGAGCGTCTTCGGAGGGGGGCGCAGGGCTGTCTCCTTGATGCTCTTAGCAAACAGTCTCATTCCCTCTCGATGGATGTGGATGTGGTCATATAGATGCTCATGGGTGATGCGCTGATGGTCAGCTATGTGGACATTTGTCATTGAAGCACAGATTCCAGCTATCTTCTCATTGATGGAGTTGATGATGTTTTGTGGCACGTCTCTGCGAGGTAGAAGGGTCGAGATGATGATTTTGGCTCTGGGGTAGATCCTGCTAGCTGTTTGCACTACGTTGGTCAGGGCTTTAGTGACATCTATGTTTCTAGCACTGAGGTCGTTTGTCCCGGTGTGGAGAATGATGTGTGACGGTGCACCGAACCCACCGTCTCGCAGCAGCCTCACAGCTGAGTGTGACGTGGGACACCAGAACTTCTTCACAGATCTCCCCGGAAACAGTCGTCTGGGGTCGAGATGATGGCCGTTGGAATCACAGAGTATAATGATGTTGTCTTGACTCTTCTGTTCTCTGCTGGTGCTCCTGAATGGTGCAGGTGGAGGACTCTGTGTACTGCTGCTGCTCTCTTTCCTCTTGAGCTTGTGAGCGGTTG